>NC_091476.1:76700213-76835213 GCF_036971445.1 Narcine bancroftii
AAACTCCATCGCATATAATCCAAGTCTTTCTAACCTATCCGTATATGACAAACCTGCCATCCCGGGAACTAACCTTGTCAACCTGCACTGCACTCCCTCCATAGCAAATATGTCCTTTCTTAGATATGGGGACCAGAACTGGACGCAATACTCCAGGGGAGATATCACCAGTGCCCTGTACAACTGCAGGAGGGCTTCTCTACTCCTATACTCCAATCCCCTCTTTATGAAAGCCAACATTCCATTCAGCTTCTTCACCGCTTGCTGAACCTGCACGCTAGTTTTCAATGACTGGTGAACAAGTATGCCCAGATCCCTTTGCCTTACCCCACTCCCTAGCTTAACTCCATTTAAATAATATTCTGCTCTCATGTTTCTGCCTCCAAAATGGTCAACCTCACATTAAACTTCATCTGCCTTCTTTCCGCCCACTCCCCTAAACTATCCAAGTCCCCTTGCAATTTCCTGACATCCTCCTTGCTCTTCACACTCCTACCCAGTTTAGTGTCATCTGCGAATTTGCCTATGTAGTTTATCCCCTCATCCAAATCATTTACATAAATGATAAACAACTGAGGGCCCAACACCAACCCCTGTGGGAGCTCACTCGTCACATCCTGCCATCCAGAAAATGACCCGTTTATCCCAACCCTTTGTTTCTATTTCTCACCAACTATCTATCCATGACAGCACCCTACCCCCGATACCATGCTCCTTGATTTTGCTAACTAGCCTCCTGTGTGGGACCTTATCAAAGGCTTTCTGAAAGTCCAAGTACACCACATCTACTGGCTCTCCCAAGTCCACCCTCCTTGTTACGTCCTTGATTCAAGCAAGATTTCCCTTTAACGATCCCATACTGACCAGCACCGATACTATTATTCCTTCCTAAGGGTTCAACTATTTCTCCTTTAATGATGGATTCCAATATCTTCCCCACCACCGACGTCAGGCTGACCGGTCTATAATTTCCCTTAATCTCTCTCCCTCCCTTCTTAAAAAGTGGTACTACATCAGCCACTCTCCAGTCTGCAAGCACTTCCCCAGAATCTAAAGAACTTTGGAAAATGTCAACCAGTGCTTCTACAATTTCCAGAGCAACCTCTCAAGGGCTCAATTTTGGCCCTAACCAATTTCTTCCTTTTAACTTATCTGAAGAAACTGTTCCTTATCCCACTTTATATTACTTGCCAATTTGCCCTTGTACTTCATTTTCCCCTCCTGAATGACTTTCTTATTTTCTCTGTTTTTTTTTAAAGGCTTCCCAATCCTCTAACCTCCCACTCTGCTTTGCCATCTTATACTTATTTCTTTTAGACCTGATACTGCACTTGATCTCCTTTGTCAGCCACGACTACCATTTGCTCTTTGTAGAGCCTTTCCTCCTCTTTGGAATGAATCTATTCTGAATCCTGTGAAAAATGTCTAGAAATACCTGCCATTTTTGCCCAGTTGTCCTCCCAGCTAGAACGTCCTTCCATTTTATTTTGGCTCGCTCCTCCCCATAGCTGTACTCCCTTATTCAGCTGTAGCACTAATGTTTCTGACTTTCCTTTTGCAGAATAAAAGTAATCATATTATGGTCACTATTACCTAATGGCTCCCCTACCTCAAGGACCCTTATTAACTCCACGTCATTGGACAGTATCAAGTCCAGAATCGACTTCCCCCTGGTAGGTACCATCACAAGCTGCTCCAAGAATGTATCTCGGAGACATTCAATAAACTCCCACACCTACTTGATTTTCCCAGTCCACTTGGAAGTTGAAGTCACCCATAACGACTGTATCACTTCTACTCTGCCATGCCATTCTTAATTCTTTATTTATTTATTTATACTGATTCCCACATCTGAGCTACTGTTTGGAGGTCTGGATTTAACCCCCATTATGGTTCTTCTGCCTTTGCAATTTCTCAACTCTATCCAAACAGACTCTACTCCACCTGATTCAATGTCTTTCCTTTCCATCGCCTGAATTTCATTCTTCACCAACGGAGCCACTCCACCTCCTCTACCTAACTTTCTGTCTTTTTGATAGTAAGTATACCCTGGAACATTAATTTCCCAATCCTGTCCATCCTGCAGCCATGTCTCCGTTACTCCAATAACATCATAACCTCCAATGTCCATTTGCGTCTCAAGCTCCTCCATTTTTTTCCTTATACTCCGTGCATTCATAGACAATACCTTGAAACTGTACCACCCTGCTCTCTCCAATTTGCTACCTGACACCCTCTCTGAAACTCTCCTATCCCTCTTTGCTCCCTCCAGCTTTGAGATTTCACTGACTATTGGAACTACCCCTAAGTTCTCCTTCCTATCCATTTCCCTATGTCTGGTTCCCCTCCCCCTGCCAATTCAGTTTAAAACATATCCAAAAGCATTATTAAACCTTGTTGCAAGTATATTGGTCCTTTTTGGATTTAGGGGCAACCCATCCTTCCTGTAGAGGTCATGTCTCCCCCAGAAGAGATCCCAATGATCCATAAACCTGAAATTTTGCACCCTGCACCAATTCTCCAGCCAAACATTTAACTTTCTGATTTTTTTCTTTTTTTCCCCTTCCCGCACCGGTAGCAACCCTGAGATTATGACCTTTGAGGACCTGCTTTTTAATCTCTGTCCTAGCTCATGGTACTCCCTCTTCAGGATCTCCTCTCTTAATTTGTCAATGTCATTGGTACCCACGTGTACCAGGATGTCTGGCAGCTCACACATTCCTCTCCGAAAACCATGAACCCTGTTCGGGATATCCTGCACTCTGGCTCCCAGAAGGCAACATACCATGCAGGAATACTTGTCAGGTGCGCAGAACCTTCTGTCTGTTCCCCTGATGGTGGAATCCCCAATGACCACCTTGTCCCTCTTCCTTCCATTCTGCACCACTGGCTCCCTTGATCTAATCTCAGACTGGCCATCTTTCCCAAAATCAACCAAAACAATATATTTGTTGCTAAGAGGAGTAGCCACTGGCATGCTCTCCATTGACTGAACTACCTTCGTCCCACCCTTGACAGTAGTCCACTTACCTGACTCCCCCAATATGGGGGTAACTACTTCTCGAAAGTCATGTCAGTAACTTCCTCACTTTCCCTGATGAGCAGTTGGTCCTCAAGCTGGAGTTCCAGATCACAAACCCGGCTTCTAAAGAACTTCGCCTCGTTGCACTTGGCACAGACATGGCCACTTGGGAGGGAGGAATTCTCTCCCATGGTTCCCACATCTGGCAGCTTGAGTAGGGTATTAACCCCACAGGCATGGTTCAGCTCTTTAATGGAAAACTGACCTATGAAGGGTAATAAGAAAGCCCACCTTTCTCCTCACCGGCTTTCGTCAAAGCCTGGAAGTCCCACTCCTTGCTTACTGCTCCCTAACATCTACCCTCCTTTTATTGACCAATTGACCTATTAACCAATTAATTAAATAAACCTGGCCCAGTAAAAGCCCTTAGAATAATACCTCTTACCTGCTCACCCTTCCTCTGCTCCCTCGAGTGTTCGATCATGCCCCGTTCAGAGCCTTTTTATTTTTATCTGAAACATGGTGTCCCAACTCTTGAACTCAATGCCCTGTCTGATGACAGCAAGCATGCAGAAATCTTTCTTCACCACCCTGAATAACAATCATGACCTTCTTCATGGAATTATGTACCTGTTCCTTTCAACAGTAGAACTGTTAGTTTGAGTTCTAGATCCAGAAACTTACTTGTCGGACAGACTGCCCAGTACAATGGCCCCGATCAGCAGGCCGGCCATGTAGATTGACTGCGCCATCCTCTTCAGGCTTTTCTGACCACACACCAGGTCCCACTGCCAACACAAGGACAGGGCGGACAGTCAGTGTGAGAATATCTGCAATATTTATTGAATGTCCAGATGCTGAAATTTCAAAAATACGGAAGGTTCTCAGCTTTATTCTTTCTGCTCATGCACCACCTTAGGTAATCCGACAGAGCAGCTATGCCACAGGTGGTATGTGAGTGGAAAGAACAAGGTTGAGAACCACTGGCCTAAGGCAAAGGAAACAAACAGGGGACTCATAACAGTTGGTGGAGAGGAATGAGAGTCCGACAATGAGGTGTTAGCAGTACTTCACCTCATTGTCCTCAAAACCAATTCCATTCCTGATGACCAACGTCACCAATCCAGTCCTCCCATCTACCAATGTCACCCACCCAGTCCTATCTACCATCGCCGACCGAGTCCTCCTACCTACCAACGTCACCAACCCAGTCCTCCCATCTACCGACGTCACCGACCCAGTTCTCCCGTCTACCAACATCACCGTCCAATCCTACCATCTACCAATGTCACCAACCCAGTTCTCCCACCAACCAATGTCACCGACCCAATCCCACCATCTACTAATGTCACTAACCCAGTCCTCCCATCTACCAACATCACCGACCGAGTCCTCCCATCTACAAACATCACTGACCCAGTTCTCCCATCTATCAATGTCACCCACCCAGTCCTCCTATCTACTGTCACTGACCGAGTCCTCCCATCTACATCACCGACCGAGTCCTCCCATCTACCAACATCACCGACCCAGTCCTCCCACCTACCAATGTCACTGACCCAGATCTCCCATCTACCAATATGCCCAACCCAATCCCACCATCTACTAACGTCACCAACCCAGTCTTCCCATCTACCAACGTCACCGAACGAGTCCTCCCATCTACCAAGTCACCAACCCAATTCTCCCAACTACCAACATTACCCACCCAGTCCTCCCATCTACCAACATCACCGACCCAGTCCTCCCACCTACCAATGTCACTGACCCAGATCTCCCATCTACCAATATGCCCAACCCAATCCCACCATCTACTAATGTCATCAACCCAGTCCTCCCATCTACCAATGTCACCAACCCAGTTCTCCCATCTACCAATGTCACCCACCCAGTCCTATCTACCATCGCCGACCAAGTCCTCCCAGCTACCAACGTCACCGACCTAATCCTGCCATCTACTAACGTCACCAACCCAGTCTTCCCATCTACCAACGTCACCGAACGAGTCCTCCCATCTACCAAGTCACCAACCCAATTCTCCCAACTACCAACATTACCCACCCAGTCCTCCTATCTACCAACATCACCCACCCAGTTCTCCCACCTACCCTCATCACTGACCCAGTTCTCCTATCTACCAGCGCCACCGACCCAATCCTCCCATCTACCAATGCCACCAACCCAGTTCTCCCATCTACCAACATCACCCACCCAGTTCTCCCACCTACCATCGTCACCGACCCAGTTCTCCCACCTATCAATGTCAATGACCCAGTTCTCCCATCTCCCACCCAGTTCTCCCACCTACCAACGTCACCGACCCAATTTCCTCCCTCCACCAATGTCACCGATCCAGTTCTCCCTCCACTGATGTCACCGACCCAGTACCCCTCCACCGACGTCACCGACTCAGTTTCCCCTCCACTGACGTCACCGACCAAGTATCCCCTCCACCGACATCACCAACTCAGTTTCCCCTCCACTGACGTCACCGACCCAGTTCCCCTTCACTGACATCACCAACTCAGTTCCCCCTCCACCAACGTCACCGACCTAGTTCCCCCCTCCACCAATGCCACCAACCCAGTTTCCCCCTCCACCAACGTCACCGACCTAGTCCTCCCATCTTCTGCCGTCTCCAAGTGTCTACCTGGGGCAGGGGAGTCTAGAACTAGAAGCCCAGGTTGCACGCGTGAAACCTGCAAGAAGTGGAAGAGGTGGATTTTTCACATAGACCATGGTGGATATCTGGAACGGACTGCTCGGGGAGGTGGTGAAGGCAGATACAATTACAGCGTTTAAATCCCTTTCAGACAGGTGCGTAGATGGGAGAGCCATTTGGGCCGAGTGGGAGGATGGATCAGCTCATGATTAGAATGGTTCTATATAGTGTGATTGCAGGTAGAAGAGACTGGTGCAGAAAGCACGGTGGTTGGCTTGGATAAGGTGGTCCGTGCAGAAGTGGAATGAAGAGGAGTGAAACGGTGACACAGCCCGTGTTTGCTGATGGAGGTGTGGTTCTGGCCTTGCCCTATGTTTACAGTGTCTCACCTGTGGCCTTTACTATGCTAACACGTGAAGGGCCAACCTACACAGTGGTTTTAGATGGGATTCCCCAGGCACACATGAGTCAGTTTGTATCAAGATCAAGAATTAAGAATCCTTAATTGTCATGTAATAAAGAAAGTGCAGAATAATATAGGATTTACTTCCACCTGCTGTAAGGCAGACAGATTTGCCGTCGGCAGAAATTGCCTGAAGTGCCTCTTACAATTGGAGAAAGAGAAGCAAAAGAGAGTCTGTGTCACTAGCCCGGACCCTGAAGCTACAAATACAATGGACCATCCTACCTCTGTCACAATGGTGGCCGTGAACTGGGACCGGTCGTACACCCATCCGTCGGCGCATGGCTGCGTGTCGGGCTGATCAGACCAGTTCCCCCACGTCCCGTTGGCAGCCAGGAGCTGCCACTGCGGTGCTGTGTACATGCGGCACTTGTCCGGGCGCCCATCCTGGTCCAGGGGCACGAAGGCCCGGAGAAGGTCCCGGCCCAGCGGCTCCTCCCCGGTGGCGTTGAGGTACCCGGAGGTGTTGGCGTCCAGCCGCACTCTACACCGGTGGTCAGGCACGGCCGCCACGAAGTTCTGCAGCAGGTTGTGGCTGGCCATGAACAAAGATGGGACCGTCAGTAGGACGACGTGGATGACTTGGAACTTCCCAAAGCCTCCAACAGTCTCCAGGAGATCGGCAAAGCCCATGGTGGCAGAATGCTAGCAGAGAGATGGTTAACTGCAGAGAGACTGTTTGTGTTGAGTCTGCTTACTTACAGTGTGTCCTTGAACATTGATATATTGTTCACAAGTGGGAACCTTAATGAGTTCATAAGTTATATCCAGATGTAGAAGACGCCCTTCTTAGTAATCTATCTGGAACATCTCTACACAAAGTACCTGCATTTACAAAGATCGTTAGCTTTTACCACCAATCTGTAAGAAATAGTTATTATTTTATTTACAATTGAGACACGCAGCAGGTTAACAGGCCATGAGTCCAAAATCCGGACCTCGGCCACTCTCGGCTTCTGTGTGCATGCATTGTGTGTGTGTGTGAATCATGTGCGCACATTGCACACGTGTGTCATGACCACGACTGGATGGTAAGTCCAAGGTCGGGGCATCAGTAGCTCAGATGGGCGGGCAGCCAGGGCCAAGGTAAGAGTTAATGGTCAGGGGGATGGTGGGGGGGGGGGGGAAGGTTGGGAGCTTGGATGAGTGGGCGGCCGAGACTGGGTGGTAAGTCCAAGGTTGGAACATCAGGAGCTCGGATGGGTGAGTGGCTGGGAACAAGGCAGGAGACTAGGGTCGACTTTTACATGCAATATCTGGAAAATACCAGATTTTTGCTCCAAAAATAAGGGTCAACTTTTACATGGTATCAATTTATACACGTATACATACAGTAAATACCTTTCGTTGTCCTGGATCACACTATAATTTTGTCACAGTAGGTTTACAAGGACAGAGGTCCACAGCCTAAATCTAACTCTGGTCAACATTTTTTCAAGAAAACTGGGGTTTCCGATGGACAACTTCAAGCTGAATACAAGGACCGTTTCAGATTTGCTGAATCACGTAGGAAGTTAGAGAAATGCTAAATTCACTTGAATTTAGCCTGTTTAATCGTATCGAGTCCCTCCGAGCCGAGCTCTCAAGTTGACTGCACTCGTGGCACAATAAATGTGAGGAGCCCAGGGTTTGTCTTGGTCACAACTGAAGTAGTAGTCATAGCCTTTCTTAATAAACGCAGTCACGCTGCCTCAAGTGTAAACTCGCCACAAATGGAACAGGATGTATTGCGGCTGTTGCAACGTTGATGAGACGTTTCTCCTCTATTGGATCCTCCTGAAGACAATAAATTCTATTGTTAAGGACACTCACTGAGCTATTGCCTAAGGAACGTGTGCATCAACATGTGTTCAATCTTTATCAATGTAATACACAGCATCTAGATGTGAGCTGCTTCTATAGCCTGTCTGCATCTATCCTGATTAAACATGCCCAGGCCTACATTTGCATACCACCTGCATTGAGTGAATGCCCAGCCAGTCTTGGACTGACCCAAACAGCTTGGTTTATGGGCAATATACTAGTAGACTTAAAATATGACAGGAAATCACAAAAAATAGGTTGTATTGTATAAAAATAGGTTATATATGTTAAAGATTATATAATGGAGCGGCTTGGTTAGTGAAGTAGTCAGCGTAATGCTGTTATAGCACCAGCGATCGGGACTAGGGTTCGAATCCCATGCTGTCTGTAAGGAGTTTGCATGTTCTCCTCATGTCTGCTTGGGTTTTCCCTGGGGGCTCCGGTTTCCTCCCACAGTACAAAATGTACTGGGGGTGTAGGTTAATTGCATGTAATTGGAGTATCGTGTGCAGTTTTGGTCAAAGGCAGAGAAGATTTATGAGGATGTTGCCTGGACTTCAGAAACTGAGTCACAGGGAAAGGTTAAGCAGGTACGGACTTTATTCCCTGGAGCGTAGAAGAAAGAGGGGAGATTTGATCAAAGTATTTAAAATAATGAGGGGATCCAGTGATACTCAACTTTTTTCTTTCCACTCATATCCCACTTTAAGTAATCCCTGTGCCATTGAGGCTCTGTGATCAGTAAGGGGTTGCTTAAGGTGGGATGTGGGTGGGAAAAAAAATGTTTGAAAACCACTGTTTTAATAGTACTTCATTGACTTGTTATGTGCATCGTTTCAGAACTCCAAAGGAAATTGACCAATGACAAATTTTCTCAAGCAAAATATTTCAGTAACAATCAGGTCTAGAGCAGTGATTTTCAACCTTCTCTTCCCACTCACATCCCACCTTAAACAACCCCTTACTAATCACAAAGAACTGATGGCACAGGGATTAGTTAAAGTGGGATGTGAGTGAAAAGAAAAAGGTTGAGAACCACAGAGTAAATGTAGGTCGGCTTTTTCCACTGAGGGTGGATGATATACAAACCAGAGAACATGGGTTAAGGGTGAAAGTTTAGGGGAATCACGAGGGGGAACTGCATGGTGGGGCTGTGGAATGAGCTGCCAGCTGAAGTGGTGAAGTGGTCAATGTTAACATTGAAGAAGAATTTGGACAGGTCCATGGATGGGAGGGGGTATGGAGGGCTATGGACTGGGTGCAGGTCAGTGGGACTAGGGAGAATAATAGTTCAGCACAGACTAGAAGGGCTGAAGGGCATGTTTCTGTTCTGTATGGTTTTATGGGCAACACGAGCTTAAGGGCCAGAATGGCCTTTTACTGTCCTGTATGTCTAAGTTTTTAAAAAAAAAATTAAAATCAAGAAAAATGGTACGTGATCAGTAGCCCAAATTGTATAAAATACACTCAAAAGTGTTTAGGAAGCAAATTTTTCATTGTCCAGTGTTATAGGCCCCAACCCATCTATTCTCAATCATCGCTCTCACTGATGCCCAGCTTGGATGTCACCAGGACCACGTGACTCGACCCTACAGTTCATCACAATGGGACTAATCTGAACCTCTCAGGCCCTGGATTCGAGGCTGTCTAGAGTTTGAACATTTTCTCCTCAACCCGGTAAAACCTAAGATGCAGGAGCAGAAATAGGCTGTTCAGCCGATCGTGTCTGCCCCACCATTCAATCATGAGCTGATCCATTTCCCCACTCAGACCCACTGCCCGGCCTTCTCCCCATACGCTGATCAAGAACCTGTTGATCTCTGCCTTAAATACACCCAATGACCCAGCCTCCAAAACCGCCCTCGACCACAAATTCCACAGATTCACTGCCCTCCGACTGAAGAAATTCCTCCGCGTCTCTGCTTTAAGCGAACGCCCTTCACTGGTGAAGTTGTGCCCTCTTGTCCTGGACTCTCCCACTATGGGGGAACAACCTTTCTACATCTAATCCATCCGCGCCTTTCAACATTCGAAATGCTTCAATGAGATCCCACCCCCACTCCCAATTCTCCTAAATTCCAACGAGTCCAGTCCAAGAGCCGTCAAAAGCTCAGCGTATAATAACCCTGGCAAGACAGGATAGGCCGTCTCACGTCGTGATACTTGCAGACTTCCTCCATTGGTTTTGTCCCGACAGTTGAGTCTTTCCCCTGCAGTGGACCAAGAAGTCCTGATGTACCTGCCACAGACGTCCCCCATCAGTGGTGGCCCAGTTAGTGCTGCTTCAGCCAAGAAGGTGAAAGGTTGGATGTTGGCATTACCTCCCCACGTGAGGGGTTCAGGAGAAGGTCAGACGAAGGAACAAGGGGGATGTACTCACGGTAATCTGGAAGAAGAACTTGGTCTTCATGGGTTTAGAATAGTTGTCTCCAACCTTCCCTCCCCACCCCCCCCCCCCCCCCCCCCACTGCTGGTCAAGTTGACATTGTGCTCCTCCAACGCTCTCTCAGTTACCCTAATGCCCACCCCCCTGATGCTGGTCCTGTCTAGGTTGTTTATAAAAATCTCAAAGAGCTGGGGTCCCAGAACAGATCCCTGTGGAACGCCACTAGTCGCCGACCTCCAGGCAGAATCCTTCCCGTCCACTGCTACTCTCTGCTTTCTACGTAGAAGCCAGTTTGAAATCCACATGGCCAAGGTTCCATGGATCCCAGATCACCACAGTCCGGGGCCCCAAAGAGGCCTTTCAAGTGAAGCAACACCTTTGTGTGTCCGTGGGAATGATTGACTGCATTCGGCACTCCCGCTGTGGCCGTTCCTACATCGGAGAGACTGGGTGCAGACTGGGAGATCGCTGAGTGCCTTTGCTCTGTCCACACCAGTGACTTCCCAGTAGCCGACCATTTCAGTTCTGCGTATCATTCCCACACATCTGGTCCACGGCCTCACGCACTATCCCACCAAGACCACCTGTAAGTTGGAGGAATACCACCTGATTTTCCGTCCCTCCAACCCTAACATCGATTTTTTTCTGGTTTCTGTAACTTGCTCCCCTCTCCCCCTCCCCCTGATCGCTGCTGTCCCTCCCTCCCTTCTCCACCGATCACCTGCCTTGGCACCACACCTCCCTCCCGCCTTACTCTATTATTTGGATGCCTGCCAGCATTTTTCCACTCTTTGATGAAGGTCTCAAGCCCAAAATGTTGGTGATGTATTTTCACCTTTGCTGCATTAAGTGCAGTTTGACCTGCTGAGTTTCTCCAATGTCGTGGTTTTACTTCGGCGACTTTCTGAATGAATCTCTCAGAGGAGGGACCTTGTCAAATGCACTCCTACTGATGCTGCTCAGCCCTCTCCTACCCCGAAATCCACCACCAGATTGTGCATTGGTCCTCATTCCGACCGCCTCACGTGTGTTTACTGCAATGTCGCCAAGATTTGTGGGCTGGTGTTGTTAGAAGTGGCTGGCCGGATAGGCTGGGACTTTTCTCCCTTGGCTGGAGACTCAAGGAGAGTGCCTCGTCAAGGTTTATAAGATCAGAGGGGCACATATTTTTTTTTCTCCAGGGTAGGGGAGGCTAAAGGTTGGAGGGTATTGATTTAAATGAGGTGAGAAGGGGGGTACGTACCACACTGGGGGACCCCATCGGGTGGGGGGGGGGGTAACACTCCAAAATGATCATCTATAAAATGTTTGTTCAGTGTTTCAGAAGAAATTAATTATTTTTAATGAAAATATCCCCGTTGTTAGTTATAACAACAAAAACATTTTTCGTCAGCCCAGTTTCCATGGATCAATAGACCAATGAGGGTAGAACTCTATTTCCATTTACATTTCAAACCTTCTACTGCACTCTGGACAGAGCGGTCATTATTACCCAATGATAATGATGCTTCGAATCGTGGTTCTGTCTGCATGGTCGCCAGAAAGCACTTGTTTTGTTGCTGCCGGTGTTTTTTTACAGTCGCTGCTTCTTTTAGGTGTCCTGGTGTTTTTGCTACAATATTGTGGTCATTAATCTTTGTGAACCATTTCCGAGTAATGTTAGTGCCAAAATCTTGCACTAATTCTGGATGGTCCGGTACACGAGGAGGTCCATGGGGGAGGCGGTAACACCATGAGTTACCCACCGGGTGACACCGATCCTAGTGACGCCACTGAGAAGGATATAAGGGGCTCAAGCAGCCGTTATCAACCTTGTTCGGCTAATCCCCCCCCCCCCCCCCACTTGGAGATCTGCTCAAAGTTTAAAGACCCTCTTCCTTGTGAAGCAGGCAAGGTTTGGTTTCTTCTGCCTTCTCCCGACTGTATGGAAGATATTGAGGTGAAACAAGCAAGTTTAGCTGTGGGCTGTGGGCCCCCATTGAGGAATGGTTGACAGAGGGTGGTGGGGGTGTGGAAGGAGCCGCCAGAACGAAGTTTCGCGAGTCGCCGCAAGATGTGCAGGATTTGCTCATGGAGCGGCTGCTGTTGACGAGCATGGTGTTGGTACGCAGCAGGAGGTTGCTTCACATTCCCCCAGGGCAGCGAGAGTACTGAACAACCAGAGGAACTACTCACATGAACCATCTCAGATTCTCATATTCGCGAGTCAACATTTATTTATTTATGGGTATCGATGAAATACTCGCCCTGCATGTGTACAGTGTGTTATGTCTGTGTGTTTTTATGCCTGCTGTTTTGTTGGGTTGTACTTGGACAATCGGATGACAATGAACTTGACTTAAATACCTTCCCTGCGATTTTATCTGGCATCTCTAGCAGGTCTTCAAACCTGCACTGAATGCGTGCTCAGGTATGCTTGGACTGACCGAAACAGCTAGCTTAGTGGGCAATGTACCAGGAGAGAAAATATAGCAGGAAATCACAAAGAAATAGGTTACATCAGGGGTTCTCAACCTTTTCTCTTCCCACTCACGTACCACTTTCAGTAACTCTTTACCAACCGCAGGGCACCTATGCCATTGATGCCCTGTGGTTAGGAAGGTGGTATGTGAATATGTTGAGAACTAAATGACCTGCCCTCAGATGACAGCCCTCCATACCCCTCCCACCCACTGTGTCCCATAAGAAGAGGGGGAGGGAAAGGCCTGATAATTGGTGGTCTCTTGCTGGGATCCTCTGCTCTCAGTTACTGGCTGCCCAGCACACACCCACCAGGGAAGTGTCCACCTCAATCTACTCTGGATTGAATCACTCTAAGTGGGAAAACTGCACTCCAAAGTGCATAGCTGGGATGTGTCAAGTCCTCGGACACAGACTCAGGAACTTTTCAATGATTCCCCCTGAAATCCATGTACGGTAAATCCACCGAATTCAAGCAACTGGCAAAAAAACAATCGTATGGGGGATTGTAGGTTTAATTGGGCAGCTGGAAGGGCCTGTAACTGTGCAGTAAGTCTAAATTAAAAATTAAATTAAAGACTTGTCCTGTATAGGAACTGGGAGGTGATGTTCAGACTGCTCAAGGCATTGGTGAGGCCAAGTTTGGAGTATTGTGTGCAGTTCTGGCCCCCAAATTAGAGGAAGGATATCAATAAGGTTGAGAGAATGCAGAGAAGATTTACTAAAGTGTTGCCTGGATTGCAGTATCTTGAATATGGAGAAAGATTGAGTAGACTGGGCCTTTGTTCATTGGAGTGTACAAGGTTGAGGCGGGATTTGATAGAGGTATATAAAATTATGAAGGGAATAGATAGAGTAGATGTGAATAGGCTTTTTCCCCTGAAGGTAGGGGAGATTGGAATGAGGGGTCATAAGTTAAGGGTTGGGGGCAAAAGTTTAGAAGTAACATGAGTGAAAACTTCTTCACTGGAGGAGTGGGGTGGCCATGTGGAATGACCTTCCTGAAGAGGTGGGTGCAGCAGGGTCAGTTTTGTCATTTAAGAGGAGGTTGGATGAGTACATGGATGTGAGGGGGTTGGAGGGTTATGGGCAGGGAGCAGATAGGGGGGACTAGTGGAGTTCATTTAAATCGGTGCAAACTAGAGGGGCCGAGATGGCCTGTTTCCATACTGTAATTGTTATATGGTTATGTATTGCATTGTGTGTTATGTCTGGGTGTGTGTCTGCATGTTTTTCACTGAGGACCAGAGAACACTGTTTCATTGGGTAGGACTTGTACTATTGGTTGACAGTCAACTTGAACTTGAGAAGTGAGAGTGGACGTGAGAGAGAATATGTTCATTTTATTTACATCGCAGTAGAAGCTGATTCCAGCCATTTAGTCCCGGGAGGTGAGGTGGGGACCGGAACCAATGAGAATCCTCCAGTTGGAGCTAGCACGGACAGCAAGCAGAATGGCCTACCATGCAGTGAGGACGTAGCCGACATGGAGTTTACTCTGCTCCTCGCGGCACTGAGAGAACTGCTCAAGAAGACGTTCATAGCGTAGTGACCTTGAACCTGCCCTGGGAACGAACTCAGGCAGAACAGCCGCAGCGAAAATCTGGATCAGCAGTAACTGAATCCAGGCGAGTCCCTGGGTCAATCTTGGGCAGTTTACCACTGGCCTTTATTAAGGGAGAAGTTAATTCTTGTTAAAATTTGCACAAAGATGGTAATCAACCTGAATTTCAGTCGTTGCCCTGGTAGTCTTGTGTTTAACAGCACTTTGGAAACATTCTGATTTGAGTGTGCTTTATTCATTGTTTTACACAAAGAGAAACAGGAACACAGGCCATTTGGCCTGTCCATCCTGTCAATGCAATCACGGCCGATCTGCCTTCCAGTGGCCATAGGCTCTGACAGAGTCTTGAGGGGGGGTAGCGTGCGGTTAAACTGTCTGCTTCATCAGGTGAACCTGGGTCTCCTGCAGCGGAATCTCAGCCGCCTTCGGTTTCTTGCTCCTTTTCAAGCCCACCTTTGGCCTGGACGGAGATAATCTGCAGAGAGCAGCAATTAGAAGCCATTCCGTGTCTCCCAATTCCCCCCTCCCCACCTTCCCCCGGCCCCCGGGAGGGCTGTGTCCACAGGAGGCCAGCCGCAATGATCCAGAAGAAAGAGTGTTCACGGTGGGGGGGGGGGGGTAGATGAATGGCGCTCATTTTGACTGGCAAGAGGGGCCTAGTGGCCTCCTTATCTGTAAGCGCCTCGATCTGTGATCGTCTGGCCTAGAAAAAGGCCCTTCGGCCCTCTACATCTGTGCTTGTCAGTTGACACCCATCCATCACAAGCCCCCGCTTCCAACACATCATCCTCCACCTATAACGTGGTCCCACCATTAGACACATCTTGTCCTCTCCCCCTTCCATAGGCACCATTCCCTCTGTGCCTCCCTCAATCACCTTGCCCCCATGGCCGCAGGAAAATCCACCCTTGCCCCCAACACCTCCTCCCTCACCACCATTCGGGGCCCAAAACAGTGCGTCCCAAGTGAAGCAACACTTCGCTTATGTTCATCAACTACGTCTGGTGCTTCCGTGGTGGCCGTCTCTACATTGGGGAGACTGGGGCACAGGCTGGGAGATCACTTCGCCGAGCACCTTTGCTCTGTCCACGTCAGTGAGAAGGATCTCCCAGTGGCCAATTCTGCACCCCACTCCCATGTTCATGTCTGTCCATGGCCTTGCGTACCATCCCACCAAGACCACCCGTAAATTGGAGGAGCAACGCCTCCTATTCCATCTGGTCTATGCCAGCCGCTCCCTGCTCTCCCTCCCTCCCCCGTCCCTCAATCTCCAGCTCTCCACCCCCTTCCCTTTCCATTCACAGAGTCGTTCCCCCCTCCCTCTGTTTGCTCCCTCCCTATGGGACCGTGCTCCTCCGCCCAACCATTTTGTTTGGGCGCCTGCCTCCATTTTGCTCAGCGTGATGGCAATCTATGGCTGGATTGAATAAGGTGGAGGGACACAAGGTGACAAGTCGGCTCATCAAGTCTGCCCCCGCCTTTCTAATCATGAGCTGATCGAAGCACCCCCACTCACCCCACTCCCTGACTTTCTCCCGTAATCCTTGGCACCCTGTTTAGTCAAATACCATGATGAAGGGCTCAAGCCCGAAACATTGGTTCTGCTTCTTTATCTTTGCTCTATAACATACATTGCGTGACCTGCTGAGTTTCTCCAGCGTCGTGTTTTTACTTCAACTACGGGGTCCATGGACGCTCATGTTTTACTTCATGTTAACCCCCTCTCCTAGCATGTCCCATTGCCTCCTGTTCTGGAGGCATTCAAGTGCCTGTTCAGACTGCCAGTGACTCTGCCTCCACCACGGTCTCTGACAGCTTGTTCCAAACGCTCTGGGTGAGAAAGATCCCCTCTTTCCCCCTTATACTAAATACAGGGCCTTTACATTTGAGCTCAAGGAGTCGGCCATCTGGCCCATCAAGCCTGTTGCTCCATCTGGAGCCGATCTGGGCCATGGACTTGGCTCCACTTACCTGCCTGTTGCCCCACAATCCCCCCTACGATTCAAAAGTCAACCCACGTGGGTCTGGTGTGCATTGAATGAGGGCAGCCTCCACTGCTTCCTTGCACAGGGAATTCCACAGATTCACCAGGCAAAGGGGTTCCTCTCCATCTCCATTCTCAACCTACTGCAGTTCTAGGGTGAAACACAATCGGCGGTAGGCACTGTGATTGTAGTTAAAAACACCAAAATGTTGGAGGACCTCGCTGCGTCCGTGAGATTTACAAAGATATCTTGCCAACGTTTTGGACCTTGATGAAGGGCTCAGGGCCAAGACGTCGGCGATATCTCTTCATAAATCCTTTAGATGCTGAAGAGATCGGCTAAGGTCCTCACAACGTTCCGGCGACGTCCAGTTCTAGTCTCACCTGCTGGTGGAAACAACCTCCCGACTTTGATCTTAGCTGTTCCTTTTCTGTGAGATTCTTCCCTTCACCCTTCTAATCATTATGGGCTGCGTTGTGGACGGTGGGGGAGGTTTTCAAAGCTCGCAGAGGGATCTGGACCAGCTGGAAAAGTGGCCGATGGAATTTAATGCAGACAAGTGTTGCGTTTGGAAGGATAAACCAAGAAAGGACATGCACAGTAAACGGTTGGGCACTAAGGACTATGGTAGAACAGAGGGATCTGGGAATACAGATACATAATTCCCTGAAAGTGGCATCACAGGTGGACAGGGTTGTAGAGAGAGCTTTTGGCATATTGACCTTCATAAATCAAAGTATTGAGTACAGGAGCTGGGATATTACAGTAAAGTTGTACAAGACATTGGTGAGGCCAAATTTGGAGAATTGTGTGCAGTTTTGGTCACCGGACTACAGGAAAGATATGAATCAGATAGAAAGAGGGCAGAGAAGATTTACTAGGACGTTGCCTGGACGTCAGGAACTGAGTTACAACGAAAGGTTAAACAGGTATGGACTTTATTCCCTGGAGCATAGAAGACTGAGGGGAGATTTGATGGAGGAATTTAAAATTATGAGGGGGACAGTCAGTAAATGTAGGTCGGATTTTCCCACTGGGGGGGAGGTGAGATACAAACCAGAAGTCATGGGTTAAGGGTGAAAGGGGAAATGTTTAGGGGGAACTTCTTCACACAGAGAGTGGTGGGGGTGTGAAATGAGCTGAAGTGGTGAATGTGGGCTCAATTTTAACATTTAAGAAAAATTTAGACAAGTACGTGGATGGGAGGGGTATGGAGGACTATGAAGGTGCAGGTCACTGGGACAAGGCAGAATAATAGTTCAGCTCAGATTAGAAGGGCCGAATGGCCTGTCTCTGTGCTGCAATGTTCTATCTCCAATGGGTATAGTCCCAGATGACTCAATCTACATTTCCTACCTCTCCTGTTGGGGGATTGTTCCCTGCACTCCCTGATCTCAGCTCCTTATAAAATCCCCATTATCTGGAATTCAAGCAACCAAGAGCCCTCAAACAACCAGCAAACAAAATAGTGAAAAATAAATAGGTAAAAAAAATGAAAGTGTAAAACCGACACCCCCAGCGGTCAGTACGCCAATCCATGCAACACTCAATCTCAAGCAACCAGCAAATTCACTTACCCGGTATCTACCAATTGCCACAGGTGCAGGTTTTACTGCACTTGGACACAGCCCCATTCATGTCTCCTCTCCAGTTCCCTACTTGGGGCCCATCCCAGCTAAAGTCCTGGGTGAATCTCCTTGTAATCTTTTGCTAGAGTGTGGGGTTGAGATCAGCACAGTATTGTCATGGGGATGTTGTCACCCCTATTGTGTATGATGGTGAGATCCTTTCAACGTGAACACTTGAATGATACAAACCGGTTCTCCACATCCTTGATGGTTTCTGGTAATGGAATCTTCAGCGTCTCCAGAAGGAAGCAGGCTGTTATTCCAGCAGTCACTGCCATCCCACCGTAGATGGTCAGTGGCAGGATGGGAATGAAGTCTCCGCTCATCCGGATGATGGGTGCTACCATGGCTCCAAAGCGGGCCATGGTGCTCACGAGCCCCAGTCCCGTCTGCCTGCGGGGAGACACATGGAAGTGAAGAGGAAAGTTCTGAAAGGTCTCAAACCGGGAACTCTACTACCCGTGGCAACCTCCTACTGAGGCATACAGACGAATTTAATCTTCAACCTGAAAACCTGTCTCCCAGATGCAGAGACCCGGGAGCCCTCATACAGGATGGCCTGAAGGTCGAGCCGGTGGGTGAAGGAGGCTAATGCGATGCTGGCATTTATCTCGAGAGGATAGGGCGACATAGGCTGTTGCAGTGACCGGGACTGGAGTTCGAATCCGGCGCTGTCTGTAAGGAGTTTGTACGTTCTCCCTGTGTCTGCGTGGGGGTCTCCAGTTTCCTCCCACCATCCAAATGTACCAGGGGCTGTAGATTAATTGGGTGGCACGGGCTCATGGGCCAGAAGGGCCTGTTACCATGATATATGTCCATGTTTTTAAAAAAATGAAAATTTAAAGGAATAGAACAGCAGGGAAGTGATGTCGAGGGCTTTTTAGGCCCGGGTGGGACCTCATGTGGAGAATTGTAAGCAGTTTTGGGCTCCTCGTTTGTGCTGATGTTGGAGAGGGTTCGGAGGAGGTTCACAAGGATGATTCCGGGAATGAGAGGGTTATATGAAGAGCACTTAACGGTTCTTGGCCGTCAGTTAATAAAAGACAAAATGTGAGACAAAGTGGATATTGATTTGGAATCCGGACTGGATGGACTTGGAGCATTTCGAAGAAAGAGGCACTAACGTCAAGAACCCCGAGGCCGCGGAAGTGGTAAGCCTTGCTAAAGGATTCCTTCTGTGTGCTTTGAACACAAACTGCCACTTGTCCTTTGAGGTCTGCTCTGGTTTTCGAATTATTGTTCGGCAAGTTGATGTCTGAGAGTGTGACGGGGCGGCTGAATAGATAAGATGGCAGCTGCCGCTGGAGGAGCTGTGCGTCGAGGAGGCGAAGCTCACGGAACTAGAGGAAGAACGGTATAAAACGGTATAAAAATCCCACGGAAGGAACGCAAACACCACCAGCCATTTGGAAGGTGTGCCACAAGATGGTGGTGTGGAGGACGGACAATCCAAAATGGAGGCAAAGTCAGATATTAAGGTGACATCTGACATACAGGATCAATGGATCATTCGGAGAAAAAAAGAGGTTCAAAATTGGTCGGCTCAAAGTGTCAACGAGATAGTGAGTTTGACTCTCGATGAGTCGTGGGAGCAGCGGTTCAGGACTGAAGGCTACTTCCCCCCAGCAGAGGCCTTGAGCCCCTCAGCCGTCAAGTCATTCCCCCACCCCCAGCAGTTGAGTCTGTAGACTTTGCGGCCTCTTTGCGGCATTCCCCAAATTTCAACATCCCACTCCCCATGTTCCCATCTCCATCCTCATCTGCTCGGCACCTTCTCGGGGAGGGGTTCCTGTAGGACCTGGTCTGGAGGGCTGCAGCTGTGCTGCTATCTTGGACAGAGATATCTATCCTAAAGAGAAAATCCCAGAAAGATTCATTCGGACGACACCAACTGCGTGTCTGATATGATCTCCGGAGAAAATGCAGATGATATATAACCATATAACAATTCTTCTTTGGCTTGGCTTTGCGGACGAAGATTTATGGAGGGGGTAAATGTCCAGGTCAGCTGCAGGCTCGTTTGTGGCTGACAAGTCCGATGCGGGACAGGCAGACACGGTTGCAGCGGTTGCAGGGGAAAATTGGTTGGTTGGGGTTGGGTGTTGGGTTTTTCCTCCTTTGCCTTTTGTCAGTGAGGTGATCTCTGCGGTCTTCTTCAAAGGAGGTTGCTGCCCGCCGAACTGTGAGGCGCCAAGATGCACGGTTTGAGGCGATATCAGCCCACTGGCGGTGGTCAATGTGGTAGGCACCAAGAGATTTCTTTAGGCAGTCCTTGTACCTTTTCTTTGGTGCACCTCTGTCACGGTGGCCAGTGGAGAGCTCGCCATATAACATGATCTTGGGAAGGCGATGGTCCTCCATTCTGGAGACGTGACCCACCCAGCGCAGCTGGATCTTCAGCAGCGTGGACTCGATGCTGTCAACCTCTGCCATCTCGAGTACTTCGACGTTAGGGATGAAAGCGCTCCAATGAATGTTGAGGATGGAGCGGAGACAACGCTACAGCTCAGAAAAAGGCCATTACAACCCCTCTAGTCTGCACTGATTTAATCCTGGAATGAAATGGTACTTTGCACACCATGGGGTTTTGCATCCACGAGAAACAAAAATACTTTGTGTGCTGTTTGATTGTGGAGCAACTGTTCGGGGAGCTTCTCTAAACTTTCAACCCTGACGGGGTCCTGACTTGACCAGCATGTTAACTAGATTCTGTAGAGAACCTGCAGAAGTTGAAGCGATGTTTCACCAGGTCAAAAGTACCAAATGAAGACCACGACTTGTTATGATTCCTTTGGTGGTCTGATGGAGACTGCGGACAGAACGTGGTGGAATGCAGAAGGACAGGGCACCCTTTGGAAGCGACCATCACCGAATTGTGCCAAATTTGCCTCTGGAAGTGCACTGAGGACAATGTGGAACAATTTAGCTCTCCAGCTATGGGCAGTAACTTCCATGTGGATGACGGTCCCAGTTCCTCAGCTACAGAAGCTTTTTATCGTGAATTAAAGGGAGCTGTTTGAAAGGAGGTTTTTCCCACACCTGAAAGAGAGAGAGGACAGAAAAAATGAAGGATTTGGACATCCTTCCTGAGAGGGTGTTAGGTGTGTTCAGTCTGACGGTTTTAAGTTCAAAATCATTTTCTCACAAGAAGGTAATTTGGCCAACAGCCAGTTTGATATCTGATCCTCGAGGAGTATTGGCGCCTGTTGTTCTGACTGCCAAGAAGGTCCCACAAAATTTGTGTGGGAAGAAGGTTTGGTTGGGGTGATGCGACACCATTGCACGGGAGTGGATGTGTTGGATTCAGAATCTGTAAGGCTCCAAGATGGACAACCCCCCCCCCTCCCCGCCCCACCAATCTTGGAATGGTGATGCCTGCTCAGTTGCATCATTTTGCTGATGCAGGTGAGGACGGTTGGGGAACTGTTAGTTACGTGTAACTGCATGGCAGCCAGGATCAGGCACATTGTGGGCTTGCAGTAGGGG
Source organism: Narcine bancroftii (assembly GCF_036971445.1). Lineage (NCBI taxonomy): Eukaryota > Metazoa > Chordata > Chondrichthyes > Torpediniformes > Narcinidae > Narcine > Narcine bancroftii. Next base: position 76,721,673 of record NC_091476.1, read on the forward strand.
AGGCCAGAGGGGCTTCATTGCAACCAGCCACTTTTCCCACGAACGGAGTACAGACACAATGCTGAAAAGAGAGTTGCAGAAGGAACAAAAGAGCTCTGTATTTTTGGACCGATAGCATCTCTCTGCCCAAATACCACAAGGTTTCGAGCTTCCGTGGCCAACAGAATCACTGAAATTGATGAAGTCTCGCGCCCAATGCAACGGAGGTGGGTTTTAATGCAGTTAATGGTCCTGCTGATACAGGCTTCCCGAGGTTTAAAAGTCAAGACCTTTCTGGAGAATGAAATATGGACGTCTGGACCTTGATTTCATCCTCAGCCTCAAAAGGAGTGGCCTCAAAATCCTGATAAAAAAGGACGCTGAAATCAGACTGCAAAAGTGGTTCAGATAATGTCTGAACAAGTGGATTCAGTTCTCCACTTAATCCATGACTTCTCACCCTGGATGGTTGGAAAGAGGCGCCAGTGTGCAAGCAGGTACAGTTTCTAACGGAAAAGATGGGTCAAAGCTTATCTTCCACTGTGGCAGCAGCAACAGAAATGGTTCGAGATTGGACGTAATTTCACCGGAGGGGATGTTGCACCTCAAAATTCCAGCCCCCTCCACCAACACCCTCACCCTCCCACCTATCAACCACTTCCCTCCTCCTCCAACCCCATCCCACCCCCTCCCCTCCCACCCCAACACCCACCCCTACCTCTCCCTTCCCCCTACCTCCAGCCCCCTTCTCTAGCCCCACCCCAACCCCTTCCTCCCACCCCCAGCTCCCTCCTCTAGCCCTCTCCCCTCCCACCCCAAAAACCCTTCCTCCCACTCCAACCCCCTCTGCCTGCTCCCACCCACTCACCCTCCCACCCCCAACCCCTTCCTCACCCCCAGCCCCCTCCACCAACTCCCACCCCCAACCCCTTCCTCACCCCCAGCCCCCTCCACCAACTCCCACCCCCAACCCCTTCCCTTACCCCCAGTCCCCTCCCAGCCCACCCCGGCCCCCTCCTCGCCCACAGCCCCCTCCCACCCCAACCCCTTCCACCTCCAGTCCCCTCCTCTTGTCCCCCAGTCCCCTCCTCTTGTCCCCCAGTCCCCTCCTCTTGTCCCCCAGTCCCCTCCTCTTGTCCCCCAGTCCCCTCCTCTTATCCCCCAGTCCCCTCCTCTTGTCCCCCAGCCCCCTCCACCAACCCCCACCCCCAACCCCTTCCTCCCCACCCACCCCCACCACATGAGGCGGCTGATCGGTTGCAGAGCCTGGAGAGATACTCACCGGACTACCGTTGGGTACATTTCGCCAGCGTGAATGTAGCAGCAGCTGAATGAGGCGGCAAGAAAGGCCTTCCCAAAGGCAGCGAACGATGTTCGTAGGGTTTGCATCTCTGGAGGGGAACAGAGGAGATGGTGGGGCAGTTTAAAACTGCACGACATCATGGAACATTACAGCACAGAAACAGACCCTTCAGCCCTTCCAGTCTGTGCAAACTATTACTCTGCCCAGTCCCACTGACCTGCACCCAGCCCATAGGACAGGGGTGGCCAAACCCGGCTTTTTGATACGAATGTGCGGCTCGTGGAAAGGTGGTGGCTGAGACCGGAATCGGACGAGCTAATGCGCACAGCGGGAGTTTTAGTGGGATCGCGTGATTGTGGCAGGCAGTGAAATTAGTGGATCCTGGCCACCCGCCCGTCCGAGCTCCCGTCGCCCTGACCGCGAACTCTCGCCTGTCCAGGCTCCCCGACCGTGGACTCTCACCTCGACCCCAGATCTCCCAATGCCCCAAGCCGCACAGACTATCTCCTTGGCGGTGGCCACCCTTCTGATCTCCCGATGGCAGTACCTTCGCAGGTACTTACTGCGGTCAAAAAGTAGCGTGCGTGTAATAGTCGACCCCCTAAACCTTACCCTAAAAATTAGTCCCCGAAATTCGATTATTACACGTGTATGAGTTCTTCATAATTAGAAACGTAGAAAACCCACAGGTCAGCACAGGCCCTTCGGCCCACAAAGTCCCTCCCGCAGAAATTACTCGGCTGTCCCAGAGCCCTCGATTTTTCGAAGCTCCACGCCCCCATTCAAAAGTGTCTTAAAGGACCCCATCGTATCCGCCCGTTCCACGCACCCACCACTCCCTACCCCCCACATCTCCTCTGTCTCAACTCCCTAGCACCTTTAACCTATGTCCTCTTGTGGCAAATGTTTAAACTCGTGCAAATGATCAGTTAACATATACGAATAATTATTACGTACAGGTATAGCTTAAATATTTCGATAATTTTTTGTGACAGTTTGTGAACGTCAGAGTGAAAACGTTCATGTAATATTTTTTTCATGGCTTGCGGCTCTCCAACATCTGGAGTTTATCGTATGTGGCTCTAGCGTTGAGGAGGTTTGGTCACCATCACGAGCGAAGGCTGCCCAGTCCTGGAGATTGAACCTGGCTGTAGATTCCCACACAAGAGCAGACGTTCTCTCAGCACTCACCCCCCCCCCCCCCACCCCCGCCGAGACCTCGCAGGATGCCCTCCGCGGATAGACCCCTACCTATTGGGATGAAGGCGTTGGCCACGAGCGTGCTCCCTGCCAGAATGAGGGAGCAGCTCTGCGTGAACCGCCTGCCGATCAGGCTGAGGGCGAAGAAAGCAAACAACTTTGCGGGGATGTCAACTGCTCCGAAGATGAGTTGGATGAGGTAGATGTTGACTCCGAACCCTTGCAGGTCTATCGACAACCCATAGTACGCGAAGCTCGTTGAAAACCTGTTGAAGAGGAATGCGGTGCAATGAAAGCAAAATTAAAGACCCCTGTTATCCAGAATTCAAGTAACTGACAGCCTCATGCAACCAGCAAAAAAAAAAATTGGCAGAAAACAGATAGGAACAAATCCGGGTTTTAAATTGGTGCGCCTCCATTAATTCACCAATCACGCTACACACAATCTCAAAACCGGAAAATTCACTTATCCGGCTCCTACCAATCCCCATGGGTATTTACTGTAGATTTACTGTATTTCTATAGGAACGCGTTTCGGTTGAAGGCCAGCAAGCTCTCACCAGCAGAAAGCCACGGGGGACAGCCCTTCCAATCTGGTGATAGGCAACACAGTGACGCAGCGGGTAGTGCTGCTATCTCACCTTCTGAGGACCCTGATCTGGTCCTGACCTCCACGGTGCTGTCCATGTGGAGCTTGCAGATTCTCTCCAGTGAGCGCGAATTGAGGAAAGGGAGGGATTGCTAATCAGTCGCTGTAGATCGCCCCCAGGATGTAAGTGGTAGAATCTGGACGTGTAGGGGAGTAAAAATCGGATGAGTGCAATTGAGGTAGTATGGACAGTGGGCTGAAGGGCCTGTTTCTCTGCTAAAAGATTGTGACCCTGTAAAGGGGTGATGAACCGAGTCTATTTTCCCAATACATACCAAATTTATGGACCTATTCGGTGACCCCAGCTGCAATCCTCAAGTTTATTGTCATCCAATTGTACAAATACAACCCAATGGAACAGTGTTCTCTGGTCCTCAGTGCAAAACACGCAGACACACAGCCAGACACAACACGTACAGACACACAATACATACACAGGACAAGTATTTCATCTATACTGATAAATATTGTTTAATGAATATAAGGGTCTCGGAGGGTCAGTGCGAGCAGTTCCTTGGGTCGTTCAGCATTCTCACTGTCTGCGGGAAGAAGCTGTTCCTCAGCTCGGTGGTGCTAGCTCTGATCCTCTTGGATCTCTTCCCCGAAGGGAGCAGCTGAAAGATGCTGCTCGCGGGATGGGGAAGGGGTCCTCAGCGATTTTGTGTGCCCTCTTCAGATGATGATGATCCTGGTAGATCATTAAATGTCACAACAGGACAGAGATCCAGCGACCTTAAGCCCTTAGTCTTAGTCAACCCAAGTCCGCCTGTAAACTGATTTTCCATCTGGGCGCTCTCCAACATTAACATTGACGTCTCTGGTTTCTCCCCGTTCCCCCTCCCTTCATCTCCTTCCCTCTCCATTCACAGAGCCATCCCCCTTTTCCCTGTTTGCTGCTGTACCCTCCCTCCCTGATCCACCAATTAACCCCTGCCTGTGGGTCTATGATCCTCCTCCTGGCCCCTCCCCCCACTATTTAGTTCAGACACCTGCCAAGATTTTGCTCACCCCTTGATGAAGGACTCAAGCTGAAACATTAGTTCTGTGTCTTTATCTTTGCTGTATAAAGTTCATTGCTGAGTTTCTCCAGCATCCTGTTGTTACTTGCACCCTTAGTTTATCAGGCGTGGTTCCATTACAGTTAGAAGCGGAAAATCTTGTGATCTGGTGCGAGAGGAACAACCTGAGACCCAACGTGGACAAGATGAAGGAGATGTTCGGGAATATCAGGTGGACCAGGGTTGACCACCCTCCACTACACATCAACAACTCTGTGGTGGAGAGAGGGGAGACACCAAGTTCCTCAGATTTCCTACTGACCTATCGTGGACTCTCAACATCTCCTCACTTGTCAGGAAGGCGCAACAGGGACTGCACTTCCTGAGAGGACTGAGTTGGGCGAGGCTACTGGCCACCATCACGTCAACCTTCTACAGGAGCCTCTATCGAGAGCGTCCTGGTCGGCTGCGTCACGGTGTGGGGACGGTTGCTGCAGAGAAATGGATCGGAGGTCAATCCACATGACCATAAGAGTGGCAGAGAGGATCACTGGAGTCTCCCTCTCTCCCCCCCCCCCCCACCATTGACGTGATCGACTGGGATTGTTGTCTGAGGAGGGTGTGAAAAATCATTCAGGACCCCTTCCACCTCCTGCACACGGCATCTTCCAGCTGCTCCCGTCGGGGAAGAAATCCAGGAGGATCAGAGCCAGCACCAGCAGGCTGAGGAACAGCTTCTTCCCACGGGCAATGAGAATGCTGAACGATCAAAGGAACTGCTCTCACTGACCCTCTGAGACCCTCATATTTCACAAAACAAAACACTTATTTATCTGTATATATGAAATACTTGTCCTGTGTGTGTACTGTGAGTCAGTATGTGTGTTATATCTGAGTGTGTGTCTGTGTGTTTTGCACCGAGGACCAGAGAATGCTGTTTCGTCGGGTTAACAATCTATTTGACTTGATTTGAACTACTTAAACTCTGTCCCATGTCGGCCATTGGCTGCCTCCCGCATGTGACCCTAAAGCTGACCTTGCCCTTGACTGGACTCCTGGGTGTCACCTCCCGTGAGCCACACACAGTGACAGGCCCCATCAAAGTCCATGTAGACATGGCACCACACACATGCAGTAAGTACAAACGTGTATAAAAATGTGAAAATAAATATTGTTGAACAAATAGTAGAGTCTTATTTTATTTTAATTTTCTTAAACATTTTAAAAATTTTAAATTAAAAAAATTAATTTAATTTTAAAATTTATATTTTAAATGTGGACACACGCGCGGATACAGGCCCTTCTGGCCCACGAGCCCCTGCCGCCAAATTAACTTACAACCCCCGGTACATTTCGAATGGTGGGAGGAAACAGGAGCTCCAGGGGAAAACCTACACAGACATGGGGAGAACGTACAAACTCCTTACAGACAGTGCGGGACTGGAACCCCGGTTCCAATTGCTGGTGCTGTAACACCATTGCACTGACCGCTTCGCCAACCATGCCACCCAGTCTCCGAGTCTCGGAGGGTTTGTATGAGGATTTCATTGAGGATTAGCTCATGGGCACGAGTGTTTTCCCAACTCCCATTTCTCCATCCCTAAAACATTCTGGCTTGACAGTGATGGGCCTCCTGCTGTGACCTCCCCAGAAGGGTGGGGCGATCGCATCAAGGATCTTCAAAGGCCAGTCAGGGAACAGTGCCTGATTCAAAATTCCAAGTTACAATGGGACTTTGGGAGTCTTTGTGCAGGATTCCCGAAAGGTTAACCTCCAGGCTGAGTCGGTGGTGAAGAAGGTGAATGCAATGTTGGCATTCATATCTAGAGGGATAGGATACAAGAGCAGGGATGCAATTCCCTGGTCAAGAGTAGGAAATTATGGGAGCAACACTTCCAACAATTATTTTCTGATGCTTCATCTTCTCTATGTGCCCGTCACTCATTACTACAAATTAAAGTAGTCCATCAAGCTTACTTCTCCAATGTTCAGTTGGCTAAATTCTATTCTAATACAGTACAATGCTAATTATCTGAGATCAGATTCTCCAAAATACTCATTCGTCCAAAAAACTTTTTGGGAGCAAAACTGACCAGGGACCTTGGGCCTGGTAGTGGCGACAGCAGACCTTGGGTACCTGGTGGTGGCATCAGTGGACCTCAGGTTCCTGGCAGCGGCAGCAGCGGACATTGGGCTCCCGGTGGCGGCAACAGTGGGGACCTCAAGCTCCCAGGCAGGAGCATAGCCCTCAGACTCCCCGCATGAGGGGGGCCTCGGTGGGGAGGAGTCAGTGATCAGCAGTGACCAGCATTATTTTGGTGAGAATTAAACATTATTTTAATGCTTAAAAAGCCTTCCCTTTTTGTTTGTTGTTGTTTAAACACTGTTACAAGTGATTTGCTGTCGCTAATGGGCTGTTTTTTGAAAATGGCTGGTTCTCCAAAAAAAAACGTTTATCCGACATAGGCCTGGTCCCGATCATTCTGGATAATCATAGGCCTTGTCCCGACCATTCCGGATAATCAAAGGCCTGTTCCCGACCATTCCGGATAATCATAGGCCTGGTCCCGACCTTTCCGGGTAATCGGAGTTGTATTTCTTCAGATTGTGATAGACGTATGACTGAAGAAAGTTCATTGTTTCATGTGTTTAGGTCCAGTCCTCCTTCCATCTACTGGGAAAGTATTTGTCGTATTAATTTGATGCAATATAATGTGGATAAATGTGAGGTGATCACTTTGGAGATAAGAACAGGAAAGAGGACTATTATCTAAATGGTATCTGTTTAGGAAAAGGGGAGATGCAGAGAGACTTGCACACATGCATGTAATGCGCACACCTACCCAATGCTTGCACGCTTGTGTGCTCACACACATGCAAAAGCCGAGAATTTTCGAGAGGTTGAGATTCTCAGGTGAACCAGATTTCTGGACTTTACATTTGTCCAGTGCCCTCTTGCAGTGGATCGTGGAACCTCCCCCCTCCTGTTCATCCCGCCGTCCTTGGGTACGGCAACTCCAAGACAGCAAAGAGGTTCATTTACCAAATTATCATGGTGCAGCAGGCTATCCTCCTCATGACAGGGGTCCGGAACAGATCTGACACTCTTTGATTCTTGCTCTGAGTCTGATCATTCTCCATGTTTGCCTTGATAATCTGTGGGCCACACACGATGAACATGTCATTGCTCAGAAGGAGAGAGCCGACACAGACAACATTGGGCATGCCAACATTTATTGCCCATCCCTGTCAGCCCCCACCCCCCAAGCTCTGAGGGACACGTCCCTATTGGGAGTCTTTTTACAAGCCCATTAACTACCTGGACTACACTTCCTCACACCCAGTCCCTTGCAAGGATTCCATTCCCTTCTCCCGATTTCTCTGTCTCCGCTGCATCTGTTCCCAAGATGAGGTCTTCCAGTCCAGATCATCGGAAATGATTGCCTTTTTCCACAAACGTGGTTTCCCCTCCATCACCAGCATCTCAGCCCTCACCCACATCTCCTCCATTTCCCGCTCATCTGCCCTGACCCCCCCTCTGCCCCCAGACGCAACACAGGATTCCCCTTGCCCTCACCTACCACCCCATAAACCTCCACACCCAACACATTATCATCCGTAATTTCTGCCACCTACACATGCTCCCACCACCAGACACATCTCTGCCTTCCACAGGGACCTCTCCCTCCATGGCTCCCTCATCCACTCCTCCCTCCCACCAGTTGCCGCTTGGGTTTCTCCCCTGGTTTCCTCCTACTTCTGACTCTCACCCATTCGATCTCCCGATGCCCCGACTGTGGATCTTCACCTCAACCACCTGCCCAGTCGAGCTCTTGACGCCCCAACTGTCCACCTATCTGATTCCCCTGACGTCCCAACCACGGATCTTTGCCCTGACCGCCCATCCATCCGAGCTCCCAATGACCTGACTATGGACCCTCATTCCGGCCGCCTTCCCACCAAAACTCCTGACACCCTGAACCATCTGGACATCTCAGCTTCCCACGCTTTGAACGACACAGATTCCTACCACAGTCAAAGGTTTGACCCATGTAAAAGTTGACCCCCCCCACCAAAATTTCACCAGAAAAAAATTGGACCAAATAATTAGACAATCCCACAGGTTTATACAGTAGATGATTTTCTCTCTTGGAAATGGATGGCCATCTGCCCACATCCATTCTGAATGCAGAGGACTGAACGAGGAGATTGAAACACCAGCTCTGTTAACATCTAATGGGCCAGTCAGGCAGAGTACCGTCTGGGGGCTTACTTCGATGGTGAGCTTCTCCGCCTCTGCCTCCTTGCCGTTAATCTTTGCCACCCTCTTGAGCTGTTTCAGAGCCACGTCAGCCTTGCCATTGATGATGAGCCAGCGGGCAGACTCTGAGAACCACCTGTGGGAGAGGGATCACGGTTACAGGAAAGCCCAAGCAAGCAGAGTTGTGGCGGGAGCTTCAGCAGCGAACGAAGGGATGCAACGCGTTCTGACACCTTGCTTGGCACAGGCCACAGCGAGAGTACTGCGTACTCCAGCCGCGTGTGACTCTGGCCTTCACGCTATTGGAAGGACATGATTTCACTGGCGATTAATATCCTGCAGTGGAGTCAAGTTTATCATCATCCGATTGTACAACTTCAACCTGACGAAACAGTGTTCTTCGGGGCAAAACCTCAGACACACACCCAGACAAAACACACAATATATGTGCAGGACAAGTATTTAATTTTTAATGTGGACATCAGCACAGTAACAGGCCCTTCCGGCTCATGTGCCCATGCCACCCATTAACCTACAATCCCCGTACGTTCTTTGAACAATGGGAGGAAAACGGAGCCCCCGGGGAAAACCCACACAGACACGGAGAGAACAGACAAAATCCTTACAGACAATGGGATTCAAACCTGGGTCGTTTGTGCTGTGACAGTGTTGCAAGAACTACTATGCTAACTGTCTGAAAAACACAACAGGGACTGCACTTCCTGAGAAGACTGAGTCGGGTGAGGCTACCGGCCACCATCGTGTCAACCTTCTACAGGAGCTCTATCGAGAGCGTCTTGGCCGGCTGCATCACAGTGTGGCTGCAGAGAAATGGATCAGAGGCTGATCTACAGGACCATAAAAACGGCAGAGAGGATCACTGGGGTCTCCCCCCCCCCCCTCCATTGATGGGATTGTTGTTTGAGAGAGCGCGCAAAATCATTGAAGACCTCTTTGCCCCCACCCCCCGCACACAGCATCTTCCAGATGCTCCCGTCGGGGAAGAGATCCAGGAGGATCAGAGCCAGCACCACCAGGCTGAGGAACAGCTTCTTCCCACGGGCAGGGAGAATGTTGAACAACCAAAGGAACTGCTCACGCTGACCCTCATATTCACGAAACAATATTTATTTGTAGGTATGACTACATGCCCTGCAGACCACAATGCTACATAGAACATTCTAGTACATACAGGCCCTTCAGCCCATGATGTTATGCCAACCTATATGTAGTATACCAAAATAAAAATACTTAACCCTCCCTACCCTGTAACCCTCTATTTTCTTTCCATCCATTCGTCTGCCTGAAATGCCCCCAATGTTCCAGCCTCCTCAACCACCCCTTGTCAAGGCCTTCCAGGACCCCACAACTCTCTGTGTAAACAAATTTACCCCCTGACATTTTCCCTAAACTTTTCTCCCTTCACTTTGTATGGATGTCCTCTGGTGTTTGCTGCTCCTGCCCTGGGAAACAGGCGCCCACCCTGTCTACGCCTCTCAGAATCTTGTCAACCTCTAACAGTCTCCTCTCATCCTTCCTCACTACAGAGAGAAAAGTCCCAGCTCGGTTCATAGGACATTCCCCAATCCAGGAAGCATCCTGGTGAATCTCCTCTGCCCCCTCTCCGTAGCCTCCACATCCTTCCTGTAATGAGGTGGCCAGAACTGGACACAATACTCTACGTGGGGTCTGACCAGAGCTGGCGTTAGTTGCTTCTTGGGATTTTAATGGAAATCACATTGCCTGTCATTTACATTTTCTCTAGCATTTTTCAGTATTGCCCCTAGGTTCAGTTAGACTAATGTAGATTACAGATCGACTCTCAATGCAAGTCGAGTGCCGTTTGACTTTACCAGGAGTAGAAGAAGAAGAAAAAGAATGGTGCGGACACTGTGAGGTGGAGCCAGCGCCAATCTTGGATCCAGTAGGCTAAGCCGGTGAGAAGCAGTTGACCAAAGGTGTAAAAGAAATTGGTGATCATCAAAATCTGAGTCCGTACTCTGGTTGGAATCCATTCGACCTCTGCACAGAGAGTAGAGAGGGACACCATTAATCAAAGCAGGATGTGCTGCTCTCGTCAGCTGGCAAATAGATAAGCACCAGACCCCTTGCTCACGGGGACAGGACTCTGGGTGAGGACATGATGACAGTTGGTAGGTCTCGACCAAAGCGCCACGGGCCTTGTTCATCCATGCGGCCACCGTCCAAACCTGGCCCAGAATGCCCCCCTGGGCTGGCGTGGGCAGGGTGGGATGAAAAGGCCCAGTGACTCCGCAGGGATGGAAGAGGGAAAGGAGAGGGAGGGAGGGGCAGAGAGGGGAGTAAGTCACAAAACTTTGCAGGCGCCGTGATTGAAGTAACAACAACGCTGGAGAAACTCAGCAGGATACACAGTGAATACGTAGCAGAAATAAGGATACAGAACCAGTGTTTCAGGCTTTAGCCCTTATTATAAATTTAAATGTAGGCGTTCAGCATGGTAACAGGCCCTTCCAGCCCACGAGCCCGGGCCGCCCAATTATACCCAATTAACCTACAACCCCTGCTACGTTTTGAAGGGTGGGAGAAAACCAGAGTTCCCGGGGAAAACCCACGCAGACGCGGGGGAAATGTGCAAACTCCTCACAGACAGCATTGGATTCGAACCCCAGTCACAATCTCCACCAGCTACAACAGCGTCTCACTATGCCCACCGTGCCGCCCTTCATCAAGGCGTTGTGAGGAGCGCAGACCCACAGGCAGGAGGTAATGGGTGGATGGGGGAAGGGTACAGCAGCAAACGGGGAGGGGGGGACGGCTCTGTGAATGGTGGGCGGAGAGCTGGAGGGAAGGGATGGGGGAACGGGAAGCGGTTTGGCAGAAACCGGAGATGTCAATGTCAATGCCATCTGGTTGGAGAGGGCCCGGACAGAAAATAAGGTGCTGCGCCTCCCATTTGCTCTTGGCTTGACAGTGCATGAGGCCATGGACGGACATGTCGACACGGGGGTGGTTGACCACTGGGAGATCCGCGACATCTGGTTGGAGAGTGCATCCAGAGAGAGAGGGAAGTGGGAAAGAATGAGAATTGGGGCCATGAAGCCAACAGGCCCTGCGCTGGTCTGATGCACAGATTCGCCACTTTGAGACCGCCATTTGAAAAGCTCTGGATGGGGGGGGTGGGTGCCAACGTTTGGTAATGTCCTTGGAGTGCTTGTCTACCTTGGGTTGGCCTGGGGCTTGCGGAGTGCAGTGAGGGGGTCTGCTCTAATCAGGGAACTGTCTTTTACTCACTGAGAGAGAATCCGTTGATCATGATGCCTGACATCGCCATTCCCGTGAGAAACCTCCAGAAGCAGAAGAGAGGGAAGGAAGGAGCGAAGGTTCCGCACGTTCCAGACACAGCCAGCTGGAGTTGGGACCACAGCAGGAGAGTCCGGCGGCCGTACCTACAAAAAGAAGCCCTGGGTAAGCATTAAGGGAGCAACACCTCTTGCTGCAACAGGATTACACAACAATGTAAGTGATTGACCAGCCGTTGCATTGTCCTTTCTGCTGACATGTTTAATGTTTGAGAAGTTGTGTGATGTTTAATGGGTGTTGTACAAGAGTCGGAAAGTTTAAGCAACTGTTGTGAAGCAGCAATAAACTGCTTCATTCAGTGTTATATTTTATCTGGAGGGGTTGTCAACTGCATCCGGAGCTCCCGCTATGGTCTGCCCTATATCGGAGAGTCTGGACGCAGACTGAGATATCGAGCACCTTCGGTCCATCTGTCACAGTGGAAAACCTACAGCACAATACAGGCCCTTCAGTCCACAAAGCTGAGCCAAGCATGTCCCTACCTTTGAAATTACTCGGCTTTCCCAGAGCCCTCTGTTTTTCTACGTTCTATGCACCAATCCAAAAGGACCCTCACTTCTACTGTTGCCGGCTGCCTGTTCCACGCACCCGTCACTCCTTGCGAAAAGAAACATACCCCCGACATCTTCTCTGTCCCTTCCTCCCACTCCAGCGCCTTCAACCCGTGTCCTCTTGCAGTCACCATTTCGGCCCTGGAGGGGAAAAAGCCTTTTATGATCCCATGCGATCAATGCCTCTCATCTTCTGATACCCCTCTGTCAGGTCACCTGTTGCCCTCCGCCGCTCCAAGGAGAAAAGGCAATAATGGGAATCTCCCAGTGGCCACCCATGTCAATTCCCCCTCTGGCATGTCTGTCCATGACCTCTCAATTAAGGACACCTGCAAATTGGAGGAACGTCACTTTATATTCTGACTTAGCAGTCTCCAACTCATGCCATTAATATCAACTCCAATTTCCATTAATGCCCCTCCCCACCCTCCCCTGGACTCTCTCTTTCAATTTCCTGCCCCTTTCCCTTGCCAACGTGTCCATCCTTGGTCTCGTGCACGGCCAGATGGAGACCATCTGCACATTGGAGGAACAACCCCACATCTTCCAACTGGGCTCCCTCCAACCGGGCGGCATTAACGTCGACTTTCCCAGTTTCCATTAAGCCGCCCCACCCCCAATTTTCTTCCTCCATCACCTTTCCTCCAGCTCTCTCCCCTTTTCCCTCTGTCTCCTTTCCCAGAGCCAAAATCAATTCTCCCCTCTCCTCTTATCATCTCCATTTGACACCTTTTGTTGGTTCACTCTATCTACACCTCTCAGAATCTTGTCAACCTCTATCAAGTCTCCTCTCATCTTTCTTCTCTCCAGAGAGAAAAGTCCCAGGTCTGCCAACCTCGCCTCATGAGACTTGTTTCCCAATCCAGGCAATATCCTGGTGAATCACCTCTACCCCCTCTCCACAGTGTCCCCATCCTTCCTGTAATGAGTTGACCAGAACTGAACACAATACCCCAAGTGGGGTCTCACCAGAGATTTGGAGAGTTGCAATATGAGCTCTCGACTCCTGGACTCAATCCCCCGACTAATGAAATAAGAACACGTCGCTGGAGAAACTTAGCAGGTCACACAGCAAATTTTATAGAGGAGGGATAAAGCTACAGAACCAACGTTTCAGGCTTGAGCCCTTCATCAAGGGGTGAGCAAATTGTTGGCAGGCACCCGAACAAAATGGTGGGTGAGTGGGGCAGGGGGAGGATCACGGTCTCACGGGCAGGCGGTCATCGGTGGATCAGGGAGGGAGGGTTCTGTGAATGGAGAGGAAGGGGAACGGGGAGTGGGCTAGCAGAAACCGGAGACGGCGGTTAATGTCGTCTGATTGTGGAAGGTCCAGACGGAAAATCAGATGTTCCACTAATTTACAAGTGGTCTTGGTGGGGCAGTACATGAGGCCGGGAGGCATGTCAGCGTGGGAGAGGGGCACGGAATTGAAGTGGAGATCCCCGTCACTGATGCAGACAGAACAAAGGTGCTCGGCGAAGTGACCTCCCAGCCTGCGCCCAGTCACCCCGATGCAGAAATGGCCACAACGGGAGCACCAGATGCAGTCAGTAGATAACCCCCACAGATAAACAGAGACATCCCCCTCCCCTTGTTTGCTGTTGTGCCCTCCCTCCCTCATCAACCTGCATCCAGTCTCTGAAGCCCACCTGATTAACAGAATCATAAGACCATGAGATATAGGAGCAGAAGCTGGTGATTCGGTCCATCAAGTCTGTCCCTCCATTCCATCATGAGCTGATCCATTCTCAGCCCCACTCCCCTGCCTTCTCTCCATAGCCTTTGATGCCCTGACTATTCAGATACCTATAAATCTCTGCCTTAAACACACCCAAAGACCCGGCCTCCACAATGGCCTGTCGCAGCAAATTCCAGTACCCCGCCTTCTGGCTGAAGAAATTCCTCTGCATCTCTGTTTTAAACGGGTGCCCTTCAATCCTGAAGTTGTGACCTCTTGTCCGGGACTCCCCAACCATGGGAAACAACTTTGCTACATCTACTCTGTCCAGGCCTTTCAACATTCTAGAATCTTCTATGAGGTTCCCCCTCTTCATCTTCTGAACTCCAGTCCAAGATCCATCAAGCATTCCTCATGTGCCAAACCCTTCATTCCAGGAATCATCTTTGTGAGTCTTCTCTGCACTCTCTCCAGCACTAGCTCATCCTCTCTTAAATAAGGAGGCCAAAACTCCCCAGTACCCAAAGTGAGGCCTCACCAGCACCTTATATCACATCCATGCTCTTGTATCTTCTCCCTCTAGATATGAATGGCAAAACTGCATTCACCTTCTTCATCCCCGACTCAACCTGGAGATTGACCATCAGGCAGTGGCGTCCTACTTCCCCCCTGCCCCTGGTCAAGGAGGGAAGTAACTGAGGGAACCTTTTTCTAAATTTTCTCCTTTTTCTAAATTTTCTCCTTTTCCTTTAATTACTGCTTCATTCTCAAAAAACGCCATCGATCTCGGTTCACGAAGACTAACGACAACAATAGTGGCGGCGGAGTCAATTGTATTATTTAAGAAAAGGTTGGACAGGTATATGGATGAGAAGAAGATGGAGGGTTATGGGCATTGTGCAGGGAGGTGGGACTAGAAAGGGGTGTTTGGTTCGGTGCGGACTAGAAGGGCCTAATGGCCTGTTTCCGTGCTGTAATTGTTATGTTATATATGTTATGTTAATATTGTAGCGAAAACACCAGGACATTTGGCAGAAGCAGCGATTGTAAGAACACCGGCAGCAACAAAAACAACAGCGCTTGCTGGTGGCCATGCTGGTGATTCAGAGCGTCGTTGTTGTTGGGGAATTTCGACCACTCTGGCCGGAGCACAGAATGTAAATGAGCTTCGTCGGTCTATTGATCCATGGAAACCGGGCTGACAAAAAAAAATGTTTTTGTTGTTATAGCTAACGACAGGGATATTTTTATAAAAAATAATAAATTTCTGCTGAAACACTGAACAAACATTTATAGACCATAATTTTGGTGTCACCCCCTCTTCTCCCCCCCCACCCCCACCCCCGGTGGTGTTACCCGACGCGGTCCTCACCCTCCCTAATGACACCAGTGGGATCCTGCGTGAGGACTTTTGTCCTCCATCCAAGTCTCCCTGCAGCCTCTCCTTTTCCTCCTCACTACCTGCCCCCTCCACCTATCTTGGTAGCAGCTGAAAACTTAAGCCACAATCCAGATAATTAAAATACGCCTGCCTGTTGATAGTGGTACGGTCAGAGCTGCGGTTTGCTGTCTCAGCGCCAGTGACTAGGTCCAGGGTTCGAACCCGACGCCGTCTGTCAGGAGTTCCTCCCACTGTTCAAAACGTACCGGGGGGTTGTAGGTTAATTAGGCGGCGCGGGTCGTGGGCCGGAAGGGCCTGTTTCCACGCTGCATGTCATGTTAAAAAGATGCCCTTGACATGGGAACTTTGAATGAGATGGCCGGCTAGCCATTCCATAATTGGATAAGAGCAGACCGTGAATCACCGTCTGGGATCGGCTTACTTGTCGGACAGTCTGCCCAGGACGATGGCCCCGATCAACAGGCCGGCCATGTAAATCAACTGCACCATCCTCTTCAGGGTCTTCTGACCGCACACCAGGTCCCACTGCCAACACAAGGACAGGGCGGACAGTCACCCCATGAACCATTGAACGACTACAGCCTTCAGCCCTCTTGTCTGTGCCAAAACTTTTTCTTGCCTAGCCCCCTGCACCCAGTCCATACCCCTCCCGTCCATGGACCTGTCCAAATTCTTCAATGTGAAAACTGGGTCAACACTTCAGCTCGTTCTCCATTCCCTCCACTCTCTGTGTTGAGGTTCCCCCTAAACTTTTCTCCTTTCACCCTTAACCCACGTCCTCTGGTTTGTATCTCACCCACCCTCAGTGGGAAAAGCCGACCTACATTTACTCTGTCTGCCCCCTCATCATTTTAAACACCCCCATCAAATCTCCCCTCCATCTTCTCCGCTCACTGGGCTCCAGAGTCCCAACCTTTCCCTGTAACTCAGTCCCTGAAGTCCGCGCAACATCCTAATAACATTTCTCTGCCTTCTCTCTATCTCAGTGATCTCTCTCCTGTAGTTGGGCGACGAGAAAGTCCTTCAGTCTTGAGCTAGACAGGACACCCAGCCCCTACCTCTGTCACGATGGTGGCCGTGAACTGGGACCGGTCGTACACCCAGCCCTCGATGCACGGCTGCGTGTCCGGCTGCTCCGACCCGTTGCCCCACGTCCAGTTGGCGGCCAGGAGCTGCCACTGCGGTGCTGTGTACATGCGGCATTTGTCCGGCCGCCCGTCCTGGTCCAGGGGCACGAACACACGCAGAAGGTCCTGGCCCAGCGGTTCCTGCCCGGTAGCGTTGGCGTCCGGCCGCACCCTGCACCGGTGGTCGGGCACTGCCGCCACGAAGTTCTGCAGCAGGTTGTGACTGGACATGAACAGCGCTGGGGTGACCAGCAGTGCGATGTGGAGGGCTTGGTATCTCCCCAACCCTCCGACCATTTCCAGCAGGTCTCCGAAAGCCATCTCTGCCGGGCTTGGGACGGTGAGATCTTGCGCTGGGAGAGAGGTGGACGGAGGAGGGGGCGCCTTCAACCGCGCCCCTGTCATGAGGATTCCCGTCCAGCAATGTTTAACATGGCCATTTAATCATTCCCGACCCATCAACTAAGTTTAAGGGTTGGGAGATGCGTGTCCCGGGGGGTGGGGACGGTCTCAGAGGGTGCGAGCCCGTGTTGACATTCAGGGGATGGGAGAGAGGGAGCGGGGAGGGGGGGGGGGGAATGAAGAGAAACAGAAAGAAAGAGAAGGGGGGGGGGGAAAGAGAGGGAGAGGGGGAGAGAGAGAGACCCTGGAGGGAGAGGGAGCAAAAGCGGGGGGGAGGGAAAAAGCAGAAACAGGGGGAGAGAGAAAAATACAGAGGGGAAAGAAAGAGAGAGGGAGAGAGAAACAGAGAGAAGAGGCCATTGAACACCATGTGAGGTGATGCATTTTGGAAGGACAAACCAGGAGGCTGAGGACAGGGTTAATTGTCGGTTATTTAAGAATGTGGAGGAATCTTGGGGACCAAATCCAAACATCCCTCAAGGTCACTGCTCAGATTCATGGGATAGTTACGAAGGCCAATGGGACACTGAGCTTCATTAGTCGGGGGATTGAGTCCAGGAGTTGAGAGGTCACATTGCAACTCTCCAAATCTCTGGTAAGACCCCACTTGGAGAATTGTGTTCAGTTCTGGTCACCTCATTACAGGAAGGATGTGGACGCTGTGGAGAGGGGGCAGAGGAGATTCACCAGGGATGTTGCCTGGAGTGAAAAATATGTCATATGAGGGGAGGTTACTGTGATGTTTTTTTGATCACAATAAAGAGGCTTGTGTTCTTTTTAAAACAACTAGATTTATTAACTAAATAACCAGCCCTAAAGAGAGAACATACGCATGCCAGACCTCAAGTGGAGGCATCCATCTTTGATCTACCCAAGATGCAATATTCCCCAGATGCTACACACTCCGCCTCTGACTCCTCCTCGCGATAGCACTCTATCACTACATCCCCTTTCCTTGAGACGTTTCATAAAATATTATACATTAATACAGTTTTCTTTCATTTCAAGTTCAACACAAACATTAATGTGAATGTCAGCAGCACAACTGTTGAAGTGTGCACTTCTTATATAGATTCAGTCTGTCAGGTGCTTCGACAACTTGTGTGGATCTTCTTAACACAGGTGCTTGTGTCGGCTCTGCTGGACAATTTCTGTTGAGCATGGGTGGTGTTTCCTTTGTTTCTGTGCAGACTGGATCTCCTGCATCTGTCTGTTCCTGCAATGTCTCTGGTGTTTTCAGCAAGCTTTTTTGATTCCTCCTCAGTATTTGATCCTCCTCTGTTCTGACAGTGTAGGACCTTGGATTTACTTCTCCCAGAACAGTAATCTTTTTGTCCCAAGTGTTGGAATCTCTGAGACTCACTGTGTCATGTTGGGCCAGTGGCCCTAAGCTTCTCGCTGACTTTTGCCTCTCTTGCAGATGCTTTTGTTTCCGTTTGACATCTCGGTTCTCATTTGGGTCTGCAGAGTAGGAAAGTGCGGTGCGTAGTCTACATCCCATCAGAAGCTCAGTGGGTGACCTGCCATGTTCAAGTGGTGAAGCTCTGTAACTCAGTAGAGCCAGACATGGATCTGAGTCACTGTCTAGTGCTTTCTTGAGCAACTGTTTAACTATGTGAACTCCTTTCTCTGGTTTGCCATTTGACTGTGGATACAGAAGACATGTTGAAAATCATACTCTTCTGCAAAGTTCTGGAATTTCCTTCAGCTGTAGAGTGGTCCATCGTCACTGTAGACAATTTGAGGAATTCCATGTCTTGCAAAGATCAATTTCATTTATTGGATCACACAAGCAGCAGACGTGCTAGAAAGCAGCACAATCTCCAGATAGATAACCACTAACCAGCAAGTAATTCTTTCCATCCATGTGGAACAGATCAGTCCCAACTTCCTGCTGTGGTTCCACTGGTACATCAGTTATTATCATGGGTTCCTTTGTCTGTTTTGCCTGATGTTTCTAACAGGTCTCACAGCTTGAAACCATCCTGTCAATGTCAGCATTTATCCCTGGCCAATATACAGCAGTTCTGATCCTCCTCTTGCATTTTTCCATTCCAAGGTGCCCCTCAATCACCCATTTCAGCATCTCTTGTTGCAGTGATTGAGGAAAGATAATTCTGCTCTGTCTGAGTAGAAGCCCATTGACAACATTCAGCTCAGTTCTGATGTTGTCATGTGGCTGGCATTCACCTGTAGGCCATCCTACATTCAGATACTTGATGACCTTCTGTAGAACTGTGTTCTTTTCTGTTTCAGCTACGATCAGCTTGGATTTCATGTCAGATACAGGAAGAGATTCAGTGATCAGGTTCACGTGGAGATTCACATCCGTCCCTGTGGAACTCTCATTGTGTGCTTCACTGTGTGTCATTGCCTTGGATAATGCATCAGCCAACATAATAAGGTTAAAACCTTGTGCTTCTTTGATTTTTGTTAATTTTGTGCCTTTCCGTTTAAGGAATTGCTGTTGGAAATATTACCATGACATCATATGTCATAATATCCAAGCAGATGGGGAGTTTGTATCTCATTCTTTGAAGAATATTGAGCTCAAGATACTTTTTGAATCTATCTTGATTTCATCTCGTTTATTTTTTATATATGTTTGGAGTTGAATATCGTTATCATTATACAGTATAAGCTTTGTTTACTCATCATATAAAAATCTCATTGTGAAGTTATGCAAAATATTTATTTGTTACAGTTGCAACAATGAAGTATGATTTATTGGATTAATAAGGTTGTAATTCAAAATATCGTTGCTTACGTTTCTGTGAAGATGACATTTTGAAATAGTAAAAGTTGGAGTTATAAGGAGTTTTTAAACTCTCCATATTTTCTCTGCTGATATCGACTGTTAATGTGCACATTGTGTGTTTCCTCTGTGCACAGCAGCACCTGGCTGTTTCTTCCATGCCTGGTACCATGTGATGTTTCTTTTATTACAACAAAGAAACTTGGATTCTTTTTAAAACAACTAGATTTTTTTGGAATGTTTTATTTATTAATTTAAAAACTCAAACAATTTCCAGTAATCATTCAGAAATTACAGTTTTCAATTGTATACAAAATTTGCCATTGAGTGTGAACCATTTTTCCCCCTCCTTCCCCCCGCCCACACTCAACAGACCACAGTTATGCACAACCATCAAGATACCCACAACAAAGGTAGGGAATGCATCAGGGATTTATCAAGCCCGACAGCCGGCACCTAGACTTTACTTGATTGGGAGGCCAATCAATGGAGCATTGTGTGCAGTTCTGGTCTCCAAATTATAGGCAGGACATCAATAAGGTTGAGAGGGTGCAGAGAAGATTTACAAAAATGTTGCCTGCATTGCAGTATCTAAAATATGGAGAAAGATTGAGTAGACTGGGTCTTTATACATTGGAGTGTAGAAGGTTGAGAGGGGATTTGATAGAGGTATATAAAATTATGAAGGGAATAGATAGAGTAGATGTGAATATGCTCTTTCTCCTGAGGGCAGGGGAGATTTGACAAGGGGTCATAAGTTAAGAGTTAGGGGGCAAAACTTTAGGAGTACATGAGAGGAAGCTTCTTCACTCAGAGAGTGAGTGGAATGACCTTCCGGAAGAGGTAGTTGCGGCAGGGTCAATTCTGTCATTTAAGAGAAACTTGTCCGTGAACTACTCTTTGCAGATGATGCCGCTTTAGTTGCCCATTCAGAGCCAGCTCTTCAGCGCTTGACGTCCTGCTTTGCGGAAACTGCCAAAATGTTTGGCCTGGAAGTCAGCCTGAAGAAAACTGAGGTCCTCCATCAGCCAGCTCCCCACCATGACTACCAGCCCCCCCACATCTCCATCGGGCACACAAAACTCAAAACGGTCAACCAGTTTACCTATCTCGGCTGCACCATTTCATCAGATGCAAGGATCGACAATGAGATAGACAACAGACTCGCCAAGGCAAATAGCGCCTTTGGAAGACTACACAAAAGAGTCTGGAAAAACAACCAACTGAAAAACCTCACAAAGATAAGCGTATACAGAGCCGTTGTCATACCCACACTCCTGTTCGGCTCCGAATCATGGGTCCTCTACCGGCACCACCTACGGCTCCTAGAACGCTTCCACCAGCGTTGTCTCCGCTCCATCCTCAACATCCATTGGAGCGCTCACACCCCTAACGTCGAGGTACTCGAGATGGCAGAGGTCGACAGCATCGAGTCCACGCTGCTGAAGATCCAGCTGCGCTGGATGGGTCACGTCTCCAGAATGGAGGACCATCGCCTTCCCAAGATCGTATTATATGGCGAGCTCTCCACTGGCCACCGTGACAGAGGTGCACCAAAGAAAAGGTACAAGGACTGCCTAAAGAAATCTCTTGGTGCCTGCCACATTGACCACCGCCAGTGGGCTGATAACGCCTCAAACCGTGCATCTTGGCGCCTCACAGTTTGGCGGGCAGCAGCCTCCTTTGAAGAAGACCGCAGAGCCCACCTCACTGACAAAAGGCAAAGGAGGAAAAACCCAACACCCAACCCCAACCAACCAATTTTCCCTTGCAACCGCTGCAATCGTGTCTGCCTGTCCCGCATCGGACTGGTCAGCCACAAACGAGCCTGCAGCTGACGTGGACTTTTTACCCCCTCCATAAATCTTCGTCCGCGAAGCCAAGCCAAAGAAAGAAAAAAGAAAAAAGATGAGTATGTGAGGGGGTGTGAGGGGGTTGGAAGGTTATGGGCAAGGAGCGGGTAGGTGGGGCTAGTGGAGTTTTACGTAAATCGGTGTGGACTAGAAGGGCTGATATGGCCTGTTTGCGTACTGTAAATTGTTATATGTTTATATGGTTATGTCAGAGTCTGTAAATGAGTCCGTGATTGAGTTTGCATTTGAGGAGTCTGATGGTGGAGAGGGAGCAGCCATTCCTGAACTGGGTGGTGGTCGTCTTGTGGCCCCCTACACTCCACCATCACCCCCTGGCAAGGCCTTCCAGGCCCCCATAACTCTCTGTGTTTAAAAAAAACCTCCCATGATGTCTCCCCTAAACTTTCCTCCCTTCACTTTGAACAGACGTCCCCTGGTGTTTGCTGATCCCGCCCCACCACACCCAGCCCCTCGGTCAGTCGAAGGATAGATGGGGGAGGCAGGGCAGCATGTTACACAGATCCACACTATGTCTATGTTCCTATAAAATTTAAATTTGGTTGCCAAAATTTTTAGGAAAATTTTATATTTTTCCCTGAAGTTCCTAGTGATTTTCTCCACAGTGAGAGTCAGATTTTCAGGGAACCGCTATACACTTCCTGGCCATTGCCAATGCAATCATTGGATTTGTAATTTGGATAGCCTCATCTTTAAACTTTATGTCCATCATGTTTCCCCTAAAGGAGCAGTTCTGGGTCCTGTGGGAATTCTTTACCTATGATTCTTTTTTTCTATGACTTGGCCTAAATCCACCCAGAAGGGTCTCACCTTGCTACACGTTCAGGTTGAGGGCACAAAGATTCCTCATCTGAAGCATCTGGGATTTCTGGTTTGGCCTTATTCAATGTTTGTGGTGTCAAATATAGCCGGAGGAGAAAGTTATACCACACCAGCCTATACCGCGCATTAATAATCACAGTCACGCTGCCCTGACACAGATCTGACCCACACCACTCATCAATTGTTGTTCCCAAGTCTGACTCCCACCTTTGCCTCGATTTGTTCAGGGGCTTCCACTTGGAGTAAGAAGTGCGTTGCCGAGATTAACTTCCCTGTGATCCCCTTTCGAATCATGGTCGCACATTGGGAAGGTCATGGATGGGCCCCATGTGTCCCTCAAAGAAAATATCTGAAAGTAGCAGAGGAACGTCCAATTGGACAAGTCATATTTATTTCTGAGTTGCTCAAATGACATTAGCTGCCACGCTTGTCACTGTCTTTGATAAACCCGATTTCCCCCCCCTTTCGGCACCAGGTGTCCAGGATCTTCTTGTCTATTGTCAATGTGACTAATCTATGCGGAGTCAGGGGTGTTTTTTGGGAACAACTCCACTTTAGACCCAATATATTGATTAATTTTGTTCCATATAAAACTATGTGTTTTAAACAACTAGATTTATTAACTAAACAACCAGCACTAAGGATCGAATATATACATGCCAGAGCTCATCTACCCAAGATGCTACATATTCTGTCTCCAACTCCCCCTGGTGGTAGCAGTCTATCACTACAGTTAACAGGGCTGGGACTTTTCTCTTTGTAGCGTAGAAGGATGAGAGGGGATTTAATAGATGTTGACAAGATTCTGAGAGGCATAGACAGGGTGGACGGCCAGCGCCTGTTTCCCAAGGTGAGATCAGCAAAACCAGGGGACGTCTGTACAAAGTGAAGGGAGGGAAGGTTAGGGGAGACGTCAGGGGGTTGTTTTTTTAACACAGAGAGTCATGGGGGCCTGGAAGGCCTTGCCAGGGGGTGGTGGTGGAGTGTAGGGGCCACAAGACGCCCACCACCCAGTTCAGGAATGTCTGCTCCCCCTCCACCATCAGACTCCTCAACAGCAAACTCAACACGGACTCATTTACAGACTCTGACTTATAACCATATAACAATTTACAATACGCAAACAGGCCATATCGGCCCTTTTAGTCCACACCAATTTACGTTGAAACTCCACTAGCCCCACCTACCCATACCCTGCCCATAACCCTCTCATACCCCCTCACATACTCATCTAACCTCTTCTTAAATGACAGAATTGGCCCTGCCGCAACTACCTCTTCCGGAAGGTCATTCCACTCACTCTCTGAGTAAAGAAGCTTCCTCTCATGTTACTCCTAAAGTTTTTCCCCCTAACTCTTAACTTATAACCCCTTGTTCCAATCTCCCCTACCCTCAGAGGAAAGAGCATATTCACATCTACTCTATCTATTCCCTTCATAATTTTATATACCTCTATCAAATCCCCCCTGCAACCTTCTACGCTCTAATGTATAAAGACCCAGTCTACTCAATCTTTCTCCGTTTTTTAGATACTGCAATGCAGGCAACATTTTAGTAAATCTTTTCTGCACCCTCTCAACCTTATTGATATCCTTCCTCTAATTTTGAGACAGAACTGCACACAATGCTCCAAACTTGGCCTCACCAATGCCTTGAACAGTCTCAACTTCACCTCCCAGCTCCTATATTCTATGCTATGATTTATGAAGGCCAGCATACCAAAAGCTTTCTTCACCACCCTATCTACATGGGAATCCACCTTCACAAAGAACAATGAACCATTACTCCAAGATCTCTCTGTTCCTCAATGCTCCCCCTTCACATCCTCTTTTGGTTATTCCTCCCAAAATTAAGCCCCTCACACTTATCTGCATTAAACTCCATCTGCCACCTTTCAGCCCACCATTCCAAACAGTCCAAATCCTTCTGTAGTCCAAAAAAACCCTGCTTTCTATCCACAACTCCCCCTATTTTTGTATCAACACCGAATTGACCATCCCATCATCCACATCATCACTTGTGCACTTTATCGATATTTTTCCTCTCTGTGTTGCACAGTCAGTTTGTTTACATTTCTTTACTGTGTACATTGAATCAGTTTTAGTTTGCACTACCAATAAGTAGTAATTCTGCCTGGCCCACAGGGTTGTATGTGATGTCTTGTACGTACTCTGACAATAACTCTGAACTCTTAAAGTCCATAATAAGAGCAGTTGCTAACCAATTTTATTGTTTATAATTGCAGGTGTTGACACATTACCAGATATCTTCTGCAAATATTGACACACGAATCAAGTAACAGGAGAAAGGGCCACTTCTCTTCCCTAAACCCATTCCCTACGGTTCCTCCAAGGTCTAGAAGCCCATTCATCCATCTCTCTCTGTTTCCAATGTATAGCTGAGTCTCCACAACCCTCCAGGAGGGGTGGGGCTGGGCGAATTTCTAAGGTTCTGTTTTCTCCCTTTGTTTATGTAATTTTGAATGTTCTGTCTTGATAAAAAATTCAGTCCCGAAATGCTGACTGATCATTTCTCCCCATGGAAGCTGTGTCTGATCTTGTTGAGTTGTTCCACCAATTCTTCTGTCTGAGAAAGATTCCAGCTCAGTCCCAAACGACAGACTCCTCACCCTGAGACTGAGACTGGTTCTCGACCCCCTGGGTCAAAGTCCATAACCCCCCCCAGAATCCAGCCTGTGGGGGCCTTCATGGTTCTCACAGATGATACTGGGAATGAAAAGGTTCATCGAGGTGAGCCTCGCGGTCAGTGCAGCGCTGTTACAGCACTAGCGATCGGGACCAGGATTCGAATGCCGTGCTGCCTGGAAGGAGTTTGTACGTTTTCCCCATTGTCTGCGTGGGGTCCCTGGTCTCATCCCTCTGTTCAAAACTGTACTGGGGATTGTAGGCCATTTGGGTTAATTGGGTGGCACGGGCTTGTGGGCCGGAAGGGCTTGTTACCGTGCTGTATGTCTAAATTTAAAATTAAAATGTAAATAATGTTTCGAGGAACATTTGACAGATCTTGGTCTGAACTCATTAGGATTTAGGGAATAAGGAGGGGTCTCATTGAAACATTTGGAATGTTGAAAGGTGTGGATAGAGTCGATGTAGAAAGGTTGCTCTCCACAGTGGGAGAGTCCAGAACAAGAAGGCACAAACTCAGGATTGAAGGGCGACCACTTAGAACAGAGACATGGAGGAATTTCTTCAGCCGGAGGGTGGTGAATTTGTGGAATTTATGGCCACACGTGATTGTGGAGGCCAGGTCATTGGGTGCATTTAAGGCAGAGATCGATAGGTTCTTGATTAGCCAGGTTATGGGGAAAAGACCGGGCAGTGGGGCTGAGTGGGAGAATGGATCAGCTCATGATTGAATGATAGGGAAGACTTGATGGGCTGAATGGCCCATTTCTGCTCTTGTGTCTTATGTAAGATCTCCTCTCCTTCTTCTAAACTCCAGAGATTACAGTCCCAGACAACACAATCTTTCCCCATAAGTCAAATCCACCATCCCCGGAACCAGTCTTGGGAATCCTAGATCTCTTGCATTCCCCACAGTTCAACAATCTCATTTTCCAGATGACAGTAGTGGTAATCCATATAGCTAAAAAGGCATCAAAGGTCTGAAGTGCCATAGTTGTTGTAAAATGCAGAAATGGTGGAGGAACTCAGCCAGTCAGATTTTGAATTGTTAAAGGTTGGTTTGCGGGTGCAGCAGGTTGTCGAGAAGGCAGATGGAACGTTGGCCTTCGTTGCTGGAGGGACTAAATTTAAGAGCAGGGAGGTCCTGCTGCAACTGGACAAGGTCCTGATGAGGCCACATCTGGAGAACTACATGCAGATCTGGTCTCCTTACTCGAGGAAGGATGGACTGGCTTTGGAAATGGTGCAGAGGAGGTTCACCAGGCTGATTCCAGAGATGAGGGGGTTGGCCTATGAGGAGAGATTGAGTCATCTGGGACTGGACTCACTGGGATTTAGAAGAATGAAAGGGGATCTTATAGAAACATAAAAAATTCTGAAAGGCTTAGATAAGATAGAGGTCAGTAAGTTGTTCCCATGGATGGGGAAGACCAGATCTAGGGGGATGTAGCCTCAAGATCAAGGGTAGATTTAGGACTGAGATGAGGAGGAACTACTTTTCCCAGAGGGTGGGGAATCTGTGGAATTCGCTGCCCATTGAAGCAGTGGAAGGGACCTCAGTAAATAGATTTAAGACAAGGTTGGAGAGATTTTTACATCATGGGGGAATTAAGGGATATGGGGAAAAGGCAGGTGGGTGGAGATGAGCCCATCATCAGATCAGCCATTGAACGGTGGAGCAGTCTCAATGGGCTGAATGGAGGAACAACACGAGGAAATATTATTCTGCCCAGTCCCACTGACCTGCACCCAGTCCACACCCCTCCCATCCACGGACCTGTCCAAATTCTTCTTCAATATTAAAACTGAGACCGCGTTCACCACCTCACCTCATTCCACACCCCCTCTGCTCTCTGTGTGAAGAAGTTCTCCTGAAACCTTTCCCCTTTCACCCTGGGCTCCCTCCAAGTGAACTCTGTCTCTCTTTCCTTCCCTTCCCCGCACCCCCCCCCCCCCCACCGACTCCTTACATGGAGCCAACACCAATTCTCACCTCTCCTCTCCTCTTATCCTAACAAACTAACACCTTGTGTCTGTCGGTCTGGACCCCTCCCCCTCCCATTCTTCCCCCTTTCTCTCCCCAGTCTTTAATGTAGATGCCTGCCTGCACTTTGCTCACACCGCGAGGAAGGGCTCAAGCCCTTTATCTTCACCCCCTGCGGACGCTGTGAGACCGGCCGAGTTCCTCCAGCGTTTCCGTATGTTTACTTTAAAGAAAAACTGAGCTGGAATCTTTCTCAGACAGAAGAATTGGTGGAAGAACTCAGCAAGGTCAGACGCAGCTTCCATGGGGAGAAATGATCAGTCAGCGTTTCGGGACTGAATTTTTTATCAAGACAGAACATTCAAAATTACATAAACAAAGGGAGAAAACAGTACCTTAGAACATTACAGCACAGCAAACAGGCCCTTTGGCCCTTCTGTGCAGAACTATTATTCTGCCCAGTCCCACTGACCTGCACCCAGTCCACACCCCTCCCATCCACGGACCTGTCCAAATTCTTCTTCAATGTTAAAACTGAGACCGCGTTCACCACCTCACCTCATTCCACACCCCCACCACTCTCTGTGTGAAGAAGTTCTCCTGAAACCTTTCCCCTTTCACCCTTAACCCATGGCCTCTGGTTTATATCTCACCCCCTCCCCCCTCAGTGGGAAAAGACGGCCTACATTTAATCTGTCTGTCCCCCTCATAATTTTAAACACCTCGATCAAATCTCTCTTCATTCTTCTACGCTCCAGGGAATAAAGTCTGTACCTGTTGAACCTTTCCCTGTAACTCAGTTCCTGAAGTCCGGGCAACATCCTAGTAAATCTTCTCTGCCCTCTTTCTATCTTATTGATATCTTTCCTGTAGTTCGGTGACTAAAACTGCATATAATTCTCCAAATTTGGAATGGACTGGGTGCATGTTAGTGAGACTAGGCAGAACAATAGTTCAGCACAGACTAGAAGGGCTGAAGGGCCTACTTTCTGCTCTGTAATGTTCTATGGTTCTATATCTCGGTCCCAGGGTCAGGCATGCCCGCCCCCATGGCCAGCTCCGGAGTCTGGCTGGCGTTGGGGGCCAGAGCTGGTAAAGACTCCAAGTGAAGCTGGTCAGACCCAGACAAACGGGGCTTCATTCACCTCTCCCAAAGCCGCATCATCTCGGAATCACCCTATCTTGGGTATCCCCTGTGCCCCAGTTGGAGTGGAAAGGCCACTGCCTCTCAAAGAGGGCTATTCTGCGGCAGAGGGAGTGGATTGCGTGGGATAGATCTCTGGGGTTGGGCAGAATGGCCCCCATTTGTGTCAATATGTTCCGATATCCGGCACAAGGAATGCACCAAGCATTGGGCAAGGGTGGAGAAGATGACAAGAAACAAAAGCATATGGAGGCCATTCAGCCCCCTGGCACTTCCTGCTGTTCCTGGGCGTCACGGGTGGACGTCGCAGAGGCTGAGTTTACACTGATCAGATTTCCTGTTCC
Source organism: Narcine bancroftii (assembly GCF_036971445.1). Classification (NCBI taxonomy): domain Eukaryota; kingdom Metazoa; phylum Chordata; class Chondrichthyes; order Torpediniformes; family Narcinidae; genus Narcine; species Narcine bancroftii. The sequence continues at coordinate 76,750,130 of NC_091476.1, forward strand.
ATGAGGGCGATTTGTACTCCTTGCTTCAGGTTCCCATCGTTCTTCTGCACCTTCCCCTGCCTTCCTCTGAAAACAAGCACAGGTCACAAATGTTCAGAATGGCAATGTGGTTTCCTTAATTAAAGCGCCTGTCGGGTCAATGGGAAACCCCGGGTTCGAATCCCAGCGGAGCCTAGTACTGAGGTGATCTATCTCAGTTATTCGTGGTGGTAGGAATCCGCGCAGTCTGTATGGAGTGTTCTCCCCATGCCTGTCTGGGGGCTCTGGTTTCCTCCCACCATTCAAATAGTATCGGGGGTTGTAGGTTAATTGGGGGTAAAACACAGTATTGGGGTTAAGTGAAACTCAGCAGGTCCAGACAGGGCCTTTATGTGGGAAAGGTGAAGATACATCAACATTTCAGGCCTGAGCCCTTCGTCAAGGGGTGGGGAAGCATGAGAGATGTCCGAACAAAAGGGGGAGGGGGTGTGGGAAACGATAGGTGGAGGGAAGAGGGCACCACAGGAAGGAGGGGGAGGAGTCTAGGGTTAGGTGGAGAGAGAAAGGAACTGGAATAATTAGTTAAAGGGAGGGGAAGGTGGGGGGGGGGGAAGGCTAATTTGGTGTAATTGGGAGGCACGGGCTCACGGGCCAGTCCCGTTACTGTGATGTATGTCTGTAAAGGTTAAAAATTTTAATGTACTTTCATTTCGAGAAATAAGGAATTTGCTGACAATCCAGTGGCCAATGAAGGGAACTGTGCCCAGGTTTGCCACTTCCTCAGATGTCTACCGGCAGGCATGGAGATACAAAGAACCTCTTCCCCCCGCCCCCCCCCCCCCCACCACCCTCCACCCTCTGGCACCCTTGTGACGTTGGCCGTGCGAGACCAGCAGGTTTGCTGGACCACTGCTTGTCTTTCACTGGTATTAATGCAACATGAACAATCTTCCAATGAAGCCATTGAGTTTAATGGGACCGGTTTCAGCTGTAGGCCCAGCACACTTCCCTGTTAATCCTTGTCCCTACCAGGAACTAGGCATCTACACAGAGCAATGTGGTTCATTCCCTGAAAGGAATAATATTAGCAAAATGCTCTCAAATGGGACATGAACGCTCCATGAACTCCCCTGCAGTTTGATCACCTTTCTGGACCAACCTCCACCAACCTGCCTTTTCCCCATATCCCTTAATTCCCTCACGATGTAAAAATCTATCCAACCTTTTTTTAAATTTATTTACTGAGATCGCCTCCACTGCTTCAATGTGCAGCGAATTCCACAGATTCCCCTCCCTCTGGGAAAAGCAGTTCCTCCTCATCTCGGTCCTAAATCTACTCCCCTAGTTCTGGTCTCCCCACCCATGGGAAGAACTTACTGACCTCTATCTGATCTCTACCTTTCATAATTTTATTCATTTCTATATGATCCCCTCTCATTCTTATCGGTATCCCAAATCCATCCATCCCACAAGGTTGCCTCACAGGTTGAACGGATAGTTAAGAAGCCCGATGGGTCACTGGGCTTCATTAGTCATGGGATTGAGTTCAGAAGTCGAGAGGTCATGTTGCAACTCGACAAGTCGCTGGTGAGACCCCACTTGGAGTATTGTGTTCAGTCTGGTTACCTCATTACAGGAAGGATGTGAACACTGTGGAGAGGGGGCAGAGGAGATTCACCAGGATATTGCCTGGATTGGGAAACAAGTCTCATGAGGCGAGGTTGGTAGAACTGGGACTTTTCTCTCTGGAGCGAAGAAGGATGAGAGGAGACTTGATAAAGGTCGACAAGATTCTGAGAGGCATAGACAGGGTGGACGGCCAGCGTCTGTTTCCCAGGGCGGGATCAGCAAACACCAGAGGACATCTGTACAAAGTGAAGGGAGGGAAGTTTAAGGGAGACGTCAGGGGGTAAGTTTTTTACAGAGTTGTGGGGGCCTGGAATGCCTTGCCAGGAATGGCGGTGGAGGCTGGAACATTAGGGGCATTTAAGAAACTCATAGGCAGGCCCATGGGTGGAAGAAAAATAGAGGGTTGCGGGGGTAGGATGAGATCTGTTTTTCTATTTAGTTATTTGTAGGACTATAGGGGTAGCACAACATTGAGGGCTGAAGGGCCTGTACTGTGGTGTAATGTTCTATGGTCAATATTTTATGTTCTAAATCCCAGCGAGTACAGTTTCAGATGACTCAATCTCTACTCACTGGCCAACCCCCCCATCTCTGGAATCAGCCTGGTGAACCTCCTCTGCACCATCTCCAAAGCCCGTCCATCCTTCCTTGAGTAAGGAGACCAGAACTGCAGGCAGTTATCCAGATGTGGCCTCAGTGGGACCTTTTCCAGTTGCAGCAGGACCTCCCTGTTCCTAAACTCAATCACTCAAGCAATAAAGGCCAAAATCCCATCAGTGTCCCCACAAACCAACCTGCTCTCCACATCTTCAATGGTGTCAGGAAGCTGAATGTTGAGCGTCTCCGGGAGGCAGAAGGCAGAGGCTCCGGATATCACGGCCACGCTGCCATATATGACCATCGGCAGGAACGGGAGATGGTCACTGGTCAGCCTGATGACCGGAGATACCATGGCACCGATCCGAGCCATGGTGTTCACAAGTCCTACACCCGTCTGCCTGCAAGGGGTGAGGGCACAGAGAGTCAGTGGTGCAACTCATCAGCCCCACAAGTAACCATTCAGTTATGTTCAAGTGAGCAGGGGAGGAGGTTTAAGGGAGATTTGCGGGGCAGCTATTGTACGCAGAGGGCAGCGCGGTCACTCTGTAAGGAGTTTGCATGTTCTCCGCGTGGGTTTTCCTTGGATTCTTACTGCCATTCAAAGCATGCCGGGGGTGAAGGATAATTAGGTGTAATTGGGTGGCACAGGCTCAAGGCTGGAAAGGCCTGTTACTGTGCGGTATGTCTGCAAAAGAGTGCTGGGTGCTTGGAATGGGCGGTTGGGGGTAGTGGAGAAAGCAAGTACAAAGACCGCCCTCCACTACACGTCAACAACTCCGTGGGGGAGAGAGGGGAGACACCAGGTTCCTTGGAGTTCACTTCACTAGTGACCTATCATGGACTCTTAACATCTCCTCACTTGTCAGGAAGGCACAACAGGGACTGCACTTCCAAAGAAGACTGAGTCGGGCGAGGCTACTGGCCGCCATCATGTCAACTTTCTACAGGAGCTCTAACAAGAGTGAACTGGCCAGCTGCATCACTGTGTGGGGATGGTTGCTGCAGAGAAATGGATCGGAGGTCAATCCACAGGGCAGCAGAGAGGATCACTGGGGTCTCCCCCACCCCCCCCACATCGACGTGATCTACCAGGATCGTTGTGCTCAGAATCATTAAGGATCCTTCCACCCCCACACACAATGTCTTCCAGCTGCTCCCGTTGGGGAATAGATACAGGAGGATTTATGTTCTACATGATATCGAGACCACCCAAGGAAGGTGTAATCCATCCGCCCACCAAACCATCCAATCCGTGCTTTGGGGACACACGCTCGCTGGGGGAGGGCGACACTTGTTAAACTCTCCCCCCTCGCGCCCCCCCCCCCCACCAACTTGCCTCTCACCTGATCACAGTCGGGTACAGCTCGCTGGCATGGATGAAGCAGCAGCTGAAGGAAGCAGCCAGGCAGCCCTTTCCGAAAGCAACAATGGTGGTCTTCAGTACATGGAGATCTGCGTGGGGAGACGGGTCGTGTCAGTGTCCCTCCTTCTGCTCAACACTATTCCTGTGCAGAACCCTGATGTGCCTGGGTAACTTGGCAGGTCACGCGCCATCCTTGGAAATCACGAATTTCCCACCCCCCACAGCTACGTTCCAAAGCCTGGCAACATACACACACACACACACACACACACAAACCCACACTCAGCCACACACACACTCATAAACACACTCTCACACACCCACACACACACACACAGACACCCACATACCCAAACACACTCTCACACACACCCACACACACCCACACACACTCTCTCACACACACCTACACACACACACCCACACACACATTCTCACACAAACTCTCACATACACCCACACACACACACACACACACTCACCCACACTCTCACACTCTCACACACTCTCACACACTCTCACTCCCTATCACACACACACTTGCTTGCACACACATTCTCACACAAACTCACACACACACTCTCACACACACACACAAACTCTCTCACTCTCACACATACTCTCTCACACACACCCACATATACACACATACCCACACACACACATACACACTCTCACACACACCCACACTTGCACACAGTCTGACACACAAACTCACACACATTTACTCTCACACATGCACTCTCACACACATACTCTCACACACACTCTCACACACACATACACACCCTCAGACACACACACACACCCACACACACACACTCTCACACACACCCACACACACTCTCACACACTCACTTGCACACACACCCACACACATGCTCACACACACACTTTTACACACACACCCATACACACAAACTCACACACTCTCTCTCACAAACCCACACATCCATTCACACATACACACCCACATGCACACACACTCTCACACACACACTCATACTCTCTCACTCACACACATACACACCCACACACACTCACTCGCACACTCTCACTCTCTCACACACACACCCACACACTCGCGTGCACACATGCACACACACCCACACATATACTCACACACACTCACTCACACACACACACTCTTACACACACAGACATTTTCACACACACATACACACACCCACACACGCACACACCTTCACACTCTCACATGCACCCACCCACACACACATACCCCCCTACCCACACAGAACAGACCAATCAGTGAGGCTTGTGCTGGGCTGAGTGGATTTCTGAAGAAGACAATTCCCGGAGCTTTTAGATTTGACACAAGATCCGTGGTCATTCCTGCTGCTGTTGTCACAGCTGGGACGTCTGGGTCAAGCCCCGCCAAGTGGCAGTCCCCGGGTAAAGTCCACTCTATGGTCGGGCAGCACCTACCAGCTGGGATGAAGATGTTGATGAGGATGACCACCCCTGCCAAGATGAGGCAGATGCCTTGTGTGAACCTCCTGCCGATGGTGCTCAAGGCCCAGATGCCTACCAGCTTGACCGGGATGTCAACTGCTCCAAAAATCACCTGGATGAGGTAGATGTTGACTCCAAACCCTTGCAGGTCAATGGCCAATGCGTAGTATGAGAAGCTGGTTGCAAACCTGTGATGGGAGACGATGGGGTGATGGAAAGTTTTCAGTTTCATCAACAACTATATTGCCGGAGGGGTTGAGTTTAGGAGCAATGAGGTTCTGCTGCCACTGGACAAAGTCCTGGTGAGGTCGCATCTGGAGAACTGCCTGGAGATCTGGTCTCCTTACTCAAGGAAGGATGGACTGGCTTTGGAGACAGTGCAGAGGAAGTTCACCAGGCCGATTCCAGAGATGAAGGGGTTGGCCTATGAGGAGAGATTAAGTCATCTGGGACTGGACTCACTGAGATTTAGAAGAATGAGAGGGGATCTTATAAAATTCTGAAAGGCAGAGATAAGAAAGAGGTGGGTAAGTTGTTCCCATGGGTGAGGGAAACCAGAACGAGGGGACATGGCCTCAAGATCCAGGGGAGTAGATTTAGGACAGAGATGAGGAGGAACTGCTTCTCCCAGAGGGGGGAGAATCTGTGGAATTTGCTACCCATTGAAGCAGTGTAGGCGACCTCAGTAAATATATTTAAGACAAGGTTGGGTAGCTTTTTACATTGTGAGGGATTTAAGGGATATGGGGAAGAGGTAGGTAGGTGGTGATGAAGCCACGACCTCGTTGAACGGTGGGACAGGCTCTACGGGCCGAATGGGCTACTCCGGTTCCTGTTTCTGATGTTCTTACAACTGGCCCTTAGGCAACTTGTAGATTCTCCAATCGTTCAGCGTCGCCAGGGTCAAACACTAGAACCGCCTCCGTGGAAGCTCCTTCCCCTCGTGGACTGCAGCTGGCCCAGGGGGTGACCCATCCCCATCTTCTCCAGGGGAGGTTGGAGTTGGGTAGCAAATGCTGACCTTCCTAATGTGGTCCACATTAATATTAGCTCATAACCGCAAAGCTAAGGTGTTAAATTTTAGACATAGAGCACGGTAACAGGCCCTTCTGGTCCCTGAGCCTGCGCCGCCCAATTACACCCAATTAACATACCCCCCAGTACGTTTTGAACAGTGGGAGGGAATCGGAGACCCCAGGGAAAACCCACGCAGACACGGGGAGAAAGTACAGACTCTGTAGAGACAGCACAGGATTCGATCCTGAGTCACTGGTGCTCTAACGGCATGGAGCCAACCTGGCTGCCTGCTCCCCTCCCAGTGGCACATACATACCAGACAAGCATAGTGCAGAAGGCTGTTCTGCGCAGGGTGGGGGTTTTGAAAAGGTCCAACACGCCGTACTTTGCTTTGCTGCTTGTTAATTCTGCTTCCATGTTTGACCGGAGAATCTTTGGGAACAGACACAGCGATAAGAAATCGGAAGGAACAAGAGCAGGAGCAAATCTTCCGGCCCTCAGGCCTGTCCCACCATTCCTTGGAGAGCGGTTAATGTTCTACTTCAGCACCGTTTCCCCTCCCCCCCACTATCCCTCGATCAGTTCTGTTAAACACGGGTCCATCAGACATAGAAGCAGATTATTCAGCCCGTCGAGTCTGCCCCGCCATTCAATCATGAGCTGATCCGTTTCCCCACTCAATCCCACTGCCCAGTCTTCTCCCCATAACCTTTGATGCCCTGGCTGATCCAGAACATGTCAATCTCTGCCTTAAGTGGCCCACTCGTGGCAACAAATTCCACAGATCCACTGTCCTCTGGCTGAAGAAATTCCTCTGTGTCTCTGTTCTGAGTGGACACCCTTCAATCCTGTGGTTGGTCCCTCTTGTCCTGGACTCTCCCACCGTGGAAAACAACCTTTCTACATCGACTCTGTCCGTGCCTTTCAACATTCAAAATGTTTCAATGAGATTCTCCTAAATTCCAACGAGTCCAGGCCAAGAGCCGTCAAATGCTCCTCGTATGATAACCCTTTCATTTCCGGAATCATCCTTGTGAACCTCCTCTGAACCCTCTCCATCCTTTCTTAAACGAGGAGCCCAAAACTGCTCACAATTTTCCACGTGAGGTCCCACCAGGGCCTGATAAAGCCTCTACATCACCTCCCTGCTCTTCTATTCTCATCCTCTGGATGTGAATTCATAACCTCATTTGGACTGATCCACAGCCCTGACACCCTGGAACCAGTCTGATAGATCTGCGTGGTGTCTCCTTTGTGGAAAGTTCCCCCTTTTTCGGGCAAGGAGACTACAACTGTACTTGAGGCGTGGGCTCCCCCAGCCTCTAGACCAATATGCTGTTGACCTTTACAGTTGTATGTTGTCCCTGTACGTTGTCTCTCAGGAAAACCCACCCAGCTCCACTTCAACAAGATCTGATCTCTCACCACCTAATTAATCAATCCCCTGCTCTCAGAACATTACAGCATGGTGCAGGCCTTTCGACGATTATGTTGTGTCAGCCCATGAAAAAACCTGCCAAGAGAACAACTAACCCCTCCCTACCCGTAACCCTCAATTTCTCTTCCAGCCTCCACCACCCCTCCCTCAAGCAAGGCCTTCCAGGCCCCCACAACTCTCTGTGTTAAAAAAAAAACACTGATGTCTCCCCTAAACTTCCCTCCCTTCATTTTGTACAGATATCTTTCTGGTGTTTGCTGATCCCACCCTGGGAAACAGGCGCTGGCCATCCACCCTGTCTATGCCTCTCAGAACCTTGTCGACCTTGATCAAGTCTCCTCTCATCCTTCTTCGCTCCAGAGAGTAAAGTCCCAGTTCTGCCAACCTTGCCTCATGAGACTTGTTTCCCAATCCAGGCAACATCCTGGTGAATCCCCTCTGCCCCCCTCTCCACAGCTTCCCCATCCTTCTTGTAATGAGGTGACCAGAACTGAACACAATACTCCAAGTGGGGTCTCACCAGGGATTTGTAGAGTTGCAATATGACCTCTCGACTCCTGAACTCGATCCCCTGACTAATGAAGCCCAGCATCCCATTGGCCTTCTTAACTATCCTATCAACCTGGGTGGTGACCTTAAGGGATTTGTATGGATTTGGACCCCAAGGTTCCTCCACACTCTTAAGTAACCGACAATTAACCTTGAACTCAGCCTCCTGGTTTATCCTTCCAAAACGCATCACCTCACCTTGATCTGGATTGAACGCCATCTGCCACTTCTCTGCCCAACTCTACCTCCTGTCTACATCCTGTTGTAACCTTCAGCTCCATCCACAGCCCCTCCAACCTTTGTCTCATCTGCAAATTCACTGGCCCATCCTTCACCTTCTCTTCTGCTTTCCTGCCCTGAAGGTGGACATGCTTATAGCTCTCTCACTGGTCTCATTCCCCTTGAAGATTCTTTCCTTCTGTATTTCCCACTTAGTTTTGTGCCATCAGTGAGCTCCAAAATGTTGCATGCAGGGATGTAAGATGTGGCAGAGGCCATCCCTCGGCAGCCCCTTACCTCTGCAAGGGTCACTCTCAGCCACCGAGCAGCATGTGTGCACGAGAGACTGAAGGTTCCTTTCATCCAAACCTGCCCTCACTTCTCCCTCCCCTTGGCACCTTTCCCTGCGGCCACAGGAAGAGCCACACTTACCCCACCTCCCCCACACCCCCTCCCTCACCACCGTTTGGGTCCCCAGACAGCCCATCCAAGTGAAGCGACACTTCACGTGTACATCGGTGGGAGTTGCCGACTGCACCCAGTGGCCATCTCTATATCGGAGAGACTGGGCACAGATCGGGAGGTTGCTTCGCTGAGCACCTTCGCCCTGTCCGTATCAGTGATGGGGACCTACCGGTGGTCGATCACTTCAATTCTGTGCCCCACTCCCCTGACGCTGACGTGTCTGCCTACAGCCTCGTGCACTGTCAAACCAAGACCACCCGTAAATCGGATGAACAACACCTTGTATTCTGTCTGGGCCCTCCCCAACCAGACAGCATTAACACCAACGTCTCCGGTTTCTGCCGGCCCAATCCCCGTTCCCCTTCCCCATGTCTCCTTCCTTTCAGCTCTTCACCCCCTTCCCTCTCCATTCACAGAGCTGTCCCCCCTCCCTATTTGCTGCCCTCCCTCCTCACATGGAAAAATTTATCCAGGAACCTTTGACCACAGTGGTCAGCACAGAACATCCCGCAGGCACTGAAGGACAAGGGCACAACAACGTCATTCCCGAAGCAGGCTCTCCAGGTCATCTGCCGGAAGGCATCATTGCCAGACCTCTCAAGCAAATTCTTGGCCTGGCTGGCGGTGAGAGGAGCCCTCCCGATCAGATCCTTCCAGAACATCACCCTCCACGCCTGTCATCCCCGAGATGACTGCAGTGGAATAGGGATGGTCACCCACCTCTTTGATGAATGCAGTTTCTCTAAGAGTGGGTGGGGAAGGATGCAGGGGTCCTGGCCACGGTTCATCCCCAGTGGCAGCGCGACAGAGGATTCCCTGATCCACAGGCTGTTCCCAGAACTGCTGAAAGACCATCAACTCGGTGAAAGATGCCCTTTGGTCAGCCCAGAACCTGTTGGTCTTCCAGCATACGGAATGTGGATGAGGGAATGCTGCCAGCTGGCACATTCCAGGCTGCAGAGGTATGTGCTGAGGCTTGGTGCGGCCAACCCAAGGGCCCTATGGGGGTCTCCTGTTACTGGGTCCTGAGGGGCTGACATTGAGGGGGGAAAAAGAGACAAGGTGCACAGGGGTGGTAATGGGGTATTGAGAGAACAAATGTAACAGAGTCCAGGGATGGGAACATTTGGACACGAAACTAAGGGCGGGAAGAGACATTAAATGGTTTTCCTAATTTATTGTGAATAAAGTCTATTTTTAGTAAAAAAAAACAAAAGAAGTCAGGAGTGACCCCAGTTATGTGGTGCACATACGCCTCTCCTGTGTTGAAATTGCAGGGACTCTGGCAGAAATATTTAATATGTCCTTAGCCACAAGTGTTGTTTAAAAAAGGCTCCAGAAGTAACCCTAGTAATTATAGGCCGGTGAGTCTGACATCAGGAGTAGGTAAATTACTGGAAGGTGTTCTAAGAGATCAGATATATCATTATTTGAACAGCCAGGGATTTATTAAGGATAGTGAGCATGGTTTTGTGGTTGTAGGTCGAGTTTAACCAATGTTGGAGATTTATTTCAAGGAGGTTACCAGGAAAGTTGAAGGAAAGGCTGTGGATGTTGTCCACATGGACTTTAGTAAAGCCTTTGACAAGGTCCCATATGGGAGGTTAGTCAGGAAGGTGCAGATGCTCGGCATTCATGGTGAGGTAGTGAATTGGATTCGACATTGACTGAATGGGGGAAGCCAGAGAGTCGTGGTGGGCAATGCTTCTCAGACTGGAGGCTTGTGACTAGTGGTGCCTCAGGGATCAGTGCTGGGACCATTGATATTTGTGGTCTATATCAATGATCTGGATGATCATGTGGGAAATTATATCAGCAAGTTTGCACATGACACTAAGATTGGCGGCGTTGTGGAGGGCGAGGGGGGTTTTCAAAGTTTGCAGAGGGATCTGGACCAGCTGGAAAATGGCTGATGGAGTTTAATGGAGACAAGTGTGAGGTGTTGCATTTGGGAAGGAGAAACCAAGAAAGGACGTACACGGTGAACAGTCGGGCACTGAGGAATGCGGTAGAACAGAGGGATCTGGGAATACAGATAAATAATTCCCTGAAAGTTATGTCACAGGTGGACAGGGTTGTAGAGAGAACTTTTGGCACCTTGGCCTTCATAAATCAAAGTATTGAGTCCAGGATTTGGTATATTATGGTAAAGTTGTATAAGACATTGATGAGGCCAAATTTGGAGAATTATGTGCAGTTTTGGTCACCGAACCACAGGATAGATATCAATAAAGAGGGCAGAGAAGATTTATTAGGATGTTGCCCAGACGTCAGGAACTGAGTTACAGGGAAAGGTTAAACAGGTGAGGTCTTTATTCCCTGGAGCGTAGAAGAATGAGGGGAGATTTGATGGAGGTTTTTTAAATTATGAGGGGAACAGAGTAAATGTAGGTCGGTTTTTCCCACTGAAGATGGGTGAGATACAAACCAGAGGACATGGGTTAATGGTGAAAGCAGAAAGGTTTAGGGGGAAATGTCTTCACACAGAGAGCAGTGGGGGTAGGAAATGAGCTGAAGTGGTGAATGTGGACTCAATTTTAACATTGAAGAAGAATTTGGACAGGTCCATGGATGGGAGGGGTGTGCAGGGCTGGCGACTGGGGGCAGTGTGGCTAGGCAAAATGGTTCAGCACAGACTAGAAGGGCCGAAGGGGCCATCTTCCCTGCTGTAATGCTCTATGGTGTGTCCATGAAGATATTCCTGGTACAAATCCACGTGGCAATGGTGCATGTCAATGGGAGAGCAGGACATGGCACCAACGCATTCCGTGCCAGTGAGGCCACCCATGTGACTTCCTCCTCAGGACCATGCAGGGGGGAATGGGGGTGGCAGGAGGGTGGGGAACCCTGTCCCCCACCTGACTTACAGCCATGGTCAGCTCTTTCCCTTCCTCCTTGCTGTTCAGCATGGCCACCCTCTTGAGGTGCTTCAGAGCCAGCTCAGCCTTGTTGTTCATCATCAGCCAACGAACGGATTCCGGAAACCACCTGTGAAGGGGGGGGGGGCGGATTGCAGGACTTAGAACATGGAGTACTACAGCATAGTGCAGGCTCTTTAGCCCTCAATGTTGTGCTGACCCATAGAGTCCTTAAAAAAAGTACTAAACCCTCCCTACCCTGTAACCCTCTACTTCTCTTCCAGCCATGTGTCTAAGAGTCTCTAAAATGTTCCAGCCTCCACCCCCGGCCCTGGCCAGTCATTCCAGACCCCTACAACTCTCTGTGTAAAAAACCTTCCCCTGACATCTCCCCTAAACTTCCCTCATTTCACTTTGTACAGACGTCCTCTGATGTTTTCTGGGAAACATGTGCTGGCCACCCACCCTATCTACGCCTCTTAGAATCTTGTCGACCTCTATCAAGTCACTTCTCATCCTTCTTCACTCTAGAGAGAAAAGTCCCAGCTCTGCCAACCTGGCCTCATGAGACTTGTTTCCCATCCAGACAACATCCTGGTGAATCTCCTCTGCCCCCCTCCCCACAGCGTCCCCATCCTTCCTGTAATGAGGTGACCAGAACTGAACACACTACTCCAAGTGGGGTCTCACCAGAGATTTGTAGAGTTGTAACATGACCTCTCGATTCCTGAATTCAATCCCCCATTAATGGACCCCACCGTCCCATCGGCCTTCTTAACTATCCCATCAACCTGTGCAGCAACCTGCAGAGATGTATGGTTTTGGACCCCAAAGTCCACCAGAACTATCTACCATCTTGAAGGGCAGGAGTGGGGTTGGGTAAATTGTATAAGCTGAAACATGAAAGTCTGCAGATGCTGTGATTGTTGTCAAAACACCGAGACACTGGGAAACTCAGCCGGTCTCGCAGCGTCTGTAGGAGGTAAAGATACATCACCGACATTTCAGACCTCAGCCCTTCTGCAAGGGATAAGCAAAGAATAGGAAGGTATAAGAATAAAGACTGAAGACCGACTGGGAGAGTGGTCTGGACCAACAAAAGGTGTTGACTGGAGATGATAAGAGGAGAGAGGAGAATTGATTTTGGCTTTGGGAAAGGAGACAGTGGGGAAAGGGGAAAGGGGAGAGAGGGAGAGAGAGAGAGAGAGAGAGAGAGAGAGAGAGAGCTGGAGGAAAAGCGATAGGGGGAAGAAGATGGGGAGGTGGGGGTTTAACGGTAAACCGGGGAAGTCGACATTAGTGCTGTCCGGTTGGAGGGAGCCCAGACAGAAAATGAGGTGTGTTCCTCCAATGTGCGGGTGGTCTCTGTCTGGCCGTGCACAACACCATGGACAGACAGGTCGGCGAGCGAATGGGACGGGGAATTGAAATGGGTGGCCACTGGGATATCCACGCTATTGCAGCGGACAGAGCTGGCGTGCTCAACAAATCTCTGTGGAAGCCCCTTCCCCACACAGACCACAGCATTTCACCCCCACCTTCTCATGGGGCAGTTGGTCTTCCCAGCAATGGGGGCTTTAAACATGAATTAAAACAATGCATTCCCCTTTCAGTGTAGGCTCGCTTATCACACGCCTGGAACACATGACCGAACCCATGAAAGATGTTGGATGATGCATTCCCTGTGATGGCAGCCTTGATTGTAGCAGGCCGTGTGGAGGTGGGGATTGGACTGCATCAGGGCCACTCATTTGAAGGGGCTGAGCTCCTCCCACTCAGCACAGACTGTCCACTGCACCTAGAACCCTCCGCCCATGACCTGGGCTGCCGCATAATGGCATGGGGTGCCCCCGAGCCACCCAGCCCCTTTGGCCCTTCAGCACTGGGGTTTACCAAGAGTAGAGGAAGAAGACGTAGAACGGAATGGAGACGGCAAAATTGAGCCAGCGGTTATTCCGGATTCCGTACGCGATGCCAGCCAGGAGTAGCTGCCCAAAGGTGTAGGAGTAACCACAAAAGGTCATTACGGCTGTCCGAATGTTGGTCGGGATCCATTCCACACCTGAAGGGAAACAAGAAGAGATCTCAGCACCAAGCCAGTTGGCGTCGCTTTGCAAGTTGAAGTTTCTTACTGTCCTACAACTGGATGAAACAGCTTTTATTCAGCATGCTCCTCCTCCTGCCCCTCCCTCCCACCATTTTCTTCAGGCACCTGCCTACATCTCACTCACACCTCGATGAATCGTTGGTGACGTATCAATATCTTTGCTGTATAAAGGACACAGTTTGACCTGCTGAGTTTCTCCAGCATCGTGTTTTTAATTCAAATGGCAGATTTCCTGTCATATGTCAAACAATACATTTGCAGGACGAGTATTTCGTTGATACAAGTAGATATTGATTCGTGAATGTGAGGGTCTCGAAGGGTCAGTGTGAGAGGTTCCTTTGGTTCTTCAGCGTTCTCACTGCCCGTGGGAAGAAGCTGATCCTCAGCCTGGTGGTGCTGGCTCTGATCCTCCTGGATCTCTTCCCCAACGGGAGCAGCTGAAAGATGCAATGTGCGGGGCGGAATGATCCCTCCAGGATTTAGGCTACAATTTGGGTAGATCACGTCGATGTGGGGGGGGGGGGGAGGGAGACCCCAGTTATCCTCTCTGCCGCTCTTCTGGTCCTGTGGATTCACCTCTGATCCATTTCTCTGCAGCAACCGTCCCAAAACTGTGATGCAGTCGGCCAGGACGCTCTTGATAGGGACTCCTGTAGAAAGTTGACGTGATGGTGGCCGGTAGCCTCACCCGACTCAGTCTTCTCAGGAAGTGCAGTCCCTGTTGCGCCTTCCCGACAAGTGAGGAGATGTTGCAATGTTTCACTGTTGAGAGAAGCAAGTTCCTTGGACTTCATTTAACCTATTGTGGACACTTAACATCTCCTCACTTGTCAGGAAGTCACAGGACAAGATGAGGAGCCCTTGGACCAAGCTGATGGCCTTGTTCCCTGGCTAACTCCAGCTCGCTCGCACCACCAGTGTTTTCCCACCTCATGGTGAATATGCCAGTGAGTCTAGCTCCTGATTTTATTCCTGAGGGACCTCCGGGCGCATTGGAAACTCCTCCTGACTCACTGCCTACTCATTAGGCCATAAGATTATAGGGCTATTAGATCACAGGCTGGCATGGTTGGCGTGGTGGTTAGCGCCATGCCATTATGGCACCAGTGACCGGGAACGGGGTTTGAATCCCATGCTGTCTGCCTGTTCTCCCTGAGTTTTCCCTGAGGGCTCAGTTTCTGCCCACCATTCTAAATGTACCGGGGGTAGGTCATTTGGGTGTAATTGGGTGGCACGGACACGTGGGCCGGAAGGGCCTGTTACTGTACTGGATGTCTACTTTTAAAAATGTAAGAATTTGTCCCGTCGAGTCTGCTCCATCATGAGCTGATGCAATTAGCACCTTTTTGTTGGTCTGGATCCCTGCCCCAGCATTCCTGTTCTTGGCTTTCACCTCGAGGAAAGCCTCAGGCCCGAAACGTCGGTGATGTATCTTTACCTCCTACGGATGCTGTGAGACTGGCTGGGTTCCTCCACCATTTCTGTGCGTGTACTCCCACTCAGCCCCAATCCCTGGCCTTCTCCCCTTAACCTTTGAGCCCCCCCTCGACTATTCAGATACCTATCAAGCTCAGCCTTAAATATACCCTCCACAGCCGCAAACTCCAGAGGTTCCCCGCCCTCCGTCTTACATAAATTGTGGGGTGACGAGAGCGGCGGGAGGCGCAGAGGGACTTGACATGGGCCGTCTCACGTACACAGGCACAAGGTGTTGAGTATGATCCCTGACAATGCCATTCCTGCGAGAAACCTCCAGAAGCAGAAGAGAGGGAAGGAAGGAGCGAAGGCGCCGCATGTTCCGGACACGGCCAGCTGGAGGTGGGACCAGAGCAGGAGAGTCCGGCGGCCGTACCTGCAACAAGAAGCACTGGGTGAGATGCTTGGATAGAACCTCTCACCTCATTACCTGCCCTCGACCGGAGTTCACAGCATGATGAATGTTTCACCAAGATCACCTGCCTTTTCCACGGGTGAGTTAATCCCTCGGCCATGCTCCATTTAATCCTACTTTGAACGGTTTTGGAAGACAAGTAGCTGGTTTTCAACACACACCACCACCTTCGCTTGGCTCACCTTAACCCAGCTGAGTCCGCAGGGCTAAATTAGTAGGTGCTGGAGTTCACCTAAAACGGCAACAAGGAGGTGCCTGGAGCTGCGCCCTGAGGTCCCGGAGCTGACCCCTGAAATTCCGAAGCTGCCGCCTGAGGTGCCCAGAACTGCCCTCTGAGGTCCGGGAGCTGAGGTGCTTGGAGCTGCCCCCTGAGGTGTCCAGAGCTGCCCCCTGAGGTGCCTGGACCTGCCCCCTGAGGTGCCTGGTGCTGTCCCCTGAGGTCCTGGAGCTGAGGTGCCCAGAGCTTCCCCCTGAAGTGCCTGGACCTGCCCCCTGAGGTGCCTAGAGCCAACCCCTGAGCTGCCTGGACCTGCCCCGAGGTCTGGAGCTGCCCCCTGAGGTGCCCGGACCTGACCCCTGAGGTGCCCGGAGCTGCCCCCTGAGGTCCCAGAGCTGAGGTGCTTGGAGCTGCCTCTTGAGGTGCCCAGACCTGCCTCCTGAGGTGTCTGGAACTGCCTCCTGAGGTGCCCGGACCTGCCCCCTGAGGTGCCTGGTGCTGTCCCCTGAGTTCCTGGAGCTGAGGTGCCCAGAGCTTCCCCCTGAAGTGCCCGGACCTGCACCCTGAGGTGCCTGGAGCCAACCCTGGAGGTGCCTGGAGCTGCCCCCTGAGGTGCCCAGAGCCACCCCCTGAGGTGCCTGGACCTGACCCCTGAGGTCTGGAGCTGCCCCCTGAGGTGCCCGGACTTGACCCCTGAGGTGCCCGGAGCTGTCCCCTGAGGTGCCCAGAGCCACCCCTGAGGAGCCTGGAGTGGTGGTTCAGTGAACTCCAGCAACACTCTCTCACCCCCCACCCCGAGAGTCCAATGGTCTGAAGGTCTGTCTGTGTACACAGGAGAGAGTGTATATGTGGGGGATTCTGAATCTGAATCATCGTCATTAACATGCATGAAATTTGCTGTTTTTACGGCAGCTTCAAAGAGCAAAAGTGCAATAAACTACATTTTTTAAAATTAGTGCAAAAGGAGAGAAAGTGAGGCCATGTCTGGGGGTCGTTGCCCATTCAGGAATCTGATGGCGGAGAAGAAGAAGTTGTCCTTGTGCCGCTGGGAGCTCGTCTTCAGGCCCCTGGACCTGGTAGCAGAGTGAAGAGGGCACAGCCTGGGTCTTTGAGGATAGATGCTGCTTTCTTCAGACCCCAGCTCATGTCGATGTCCTCGATGGAGGATGCTGTTAGAAGTGGCCTACCTAGCATTTTCCCTCTTGTGAGACCCCATCTTGTCCTGTCAGCCTGCCCCGTCTCCCTCTGCAGATCCCCATTGCTTGCTCACCCACCTATCTCTGTGTGGCTGCCAGGCCAGCCCATGCCACCCAACCTTGTTTCATCCAAGACGTCAGCGCAGTTTGTAAACACTGTGGGCTGAACAATGATCCCTGTGTCGGTTCGCTCCAGACTGGCCACTAATCCAGAAGTGACCCAATTATTTTTCCCTGCCTGTGTCTCCACCACCCATTCCACTCTTTGTACAAATAAATCTCATTTAAACTTTAATCCCTTCACCTTAAAGCTCAGATACGGGATATTTCACCATGGGATAAAGCCTCTGACAAATCACTCTCTGGCATAATCTTACAGTGCTTCCCTCAGCCTCTGACATGTTAGAGAAAACTTGTCCTGCTCTCTAATCGGGGCAGCGTCATGTCCCTTTGGGGAGACGATTTAAGAAGGTGAAACAGTTTCTTCCCTACAGGCATCAGGTTCCTAAATGAGCCCCATGACAGTGCTCCCCACGCTGCCTTGCTTGTCATCGGATGCTCTGTAAATGGGGCTCTTTGCACGGCTGAATGTTAGGCTGGAGATAACTTGTTCAAGTGTTTGCAGAAGAACCTCTCTCACTACATTAGACCATAGAATATTACGGCACAGTTCAGGCCCTTCAGCCCTTGGTGTTATGCCGACCCATGTATTCCTACCAAAAAAAATTGGAGCCCTCCCTATCCCATAACCCTCGATTTTTCTTCCATCTGTGTGTCTAAGAATCTCTTAAATGCCCTGATTTTACCAGCCTCTACCCCCGGCGAGGCATTCCAGACCCCCACAACTCTCTGTGTAAACACTTCCCCCCTGACGTCTTCCCTAAACCTCCCTCCCTTCATGTGCAACTCCCGCCCTGGGAAACAGGCACTTGGCCATCCACCCTGTCTACACCTCAGAATCTTGTCCACCTCAATCAAGTCTCCTCTTATTCTTCTTCGCTCCAAGGAAAAAAGTCCCAGCTCTGCTAACCTTGCTTCAGAAGACGTTCTCCCATCGAGAACGTCTACGGGGAATGCTGCCGTCGGAGAGCAGCAGCGATCATCAAGGATCCACACCCCCCCCCCCCACCCCAGCACACGCTCTGTTCTCACTGCTATCTTTAGGAAAGAGGTCGAGGGGCCACAAGACTCGCACCACCAGGTTCAGGAACAGCTGCTCCCCCTCTACCATCAGACTCCTCAATGACAAATTCAATCAGGGACTCATTTACGGACTCAGACTTGTGCACTTTATTGATTTTTCTCTCTCCATTTTGCAGTTAGTTTGTTTTTACATTTCTTTATCTGTTTAGACGTGTACATTGAATCAGTTTTTTTTGCACCACCAATAAGTGGTAATTCTGCCTGGCCCGCAGGGAACAGAATCTCAGGGTTGTATGTGATGTCACGTATGGACTCTGACAATAAACCTGGAATCTGAATTTGATCAGTGTGTGGGTGAGGGGTAGAATGCCAGGGGGATATTTTTGGGAATGTGGGGGGAGTAGAATGGGATCAGTGTAAATGGATAGCCATATCTCAGCGGGCAGAAGGGTCTTTGTCCGTGCTTAGATCCAAGTAGAGGAATCAGAATGCTGTAGAAAGTTTGTTCTGCTACAAGTTGGCATGGATCCCTGTGTCAACTTGCTTTTTTCTCTGGTCTGATTCATTGATATCCTGACCCAGTCCAAGTCTGTATGTGACTCCAATCTGTTCTCATCTGGTCCGGGTTTGTATGTGGTTCCAGTCTGTCCTGACCCAGTCCGGGTCTGTATGTGACTCCAGTCTGTCCTGACCCGGTCCGGGTCTGTACATAACTCCAGTCCGTCCTGACCTGGTTTAGGTCTGTATGTGACTCTGGTACGTCCTGACCAAGTCTGGATCTTTAATGTGGTTCCAGTCCACCCTGACCTGGTCCGAGTCTGTATGTAACTGCAATCTGTCCTCATCTGGTCTGGGTCTGTATGTGGTTCCAATCTGTCCTAACCCGGTCCGGGTCTGTATGTGACTCCAGTCCCCATCTGACGTGATTGACTCTTTATGACCTATCCGGTTCCCCATTTGAAGAGGAACTGAGACATCTGGTCCAGCGATGCATTCATCGGACAACCCCCATTCTAACCCGACGCTGAAATCCCCCGAGAAAGAGCCAGCCTTCCCTGCTGCAACACTGTGTGGTCTGTCCTGGCCACCTTACCTGTCGGAAAGCCTCCCGAATACAATTGACCCTGCGAGAACACCAGCCATGTAGAACGACTGAACCATGTCCCTGAGCGACTTGTGGTTGCAAACCAAATCCCACTGTCAAAAACAGGACGTCAGTGTGAACACTCAGCAATGTCACGGCTATCGATACGGAGAGGGAGGCGATCGATCATTCAGCGAGTTGAGCTCGCTCCGATATTCTGTGTGGCTACAGATGATCCCCCTCCCTTCCTCAATAGGAAGGATATCAATCAGATAGAATGAGGGCAGAGAAGATTTACTGGGATGTTGCCAGGACTTCAGGGACTGAGATACAGGGAAAAGTTAAAATTTATTCCCTGGAACGTAGATGAACAAGGGGAGATTTGATGGAGGTGTTTAAAATTATGAGGGGGACCGACTAGTTGGGTTTTTCCACTGAGGGTCAGTGAGATACAAACCAGAGACCATGGGTTAAGGATGAAAGAGGAAAGGTTTAGGGGAACCTCTTCACACAGAGATCGGTGGGGGTGTGGAACGAGCTGAAGTGGTGAATGCAGGCTCAATGTTAACATTTGAGAAGAATTTGGACAGGTAAATGGATGGGAGGGGCGTGGAAGGCTATGGAAGATCAGGGGGACTAGGCCTAAAAATGGTTTGGCACAGGCTAGAAGGGCCAAAGGGTCTGTCTCAGTGCCATAATGTTCTGTGGTTCTGCCTGCCGATTGTGAGTGCCGGCAATGATGAGGCCAACTCAAGGATTCCCGACTCTCGGTGAAAAGAACTTGACTCACCTCCTTCCTGACCTTTCTTTGGAAAGCCACATCCTCTGGTCCATATCCTGGTCCCTGGAGAAATCCCTTGGCCAACCCTTAGGATGTAGGAGCAGAAATGGGCCATTCAGCCCATTGACTGCCCCACCATTCCATCATGAGCTGATCCATTCTCCCCACTGCCTGACCTTCTCCCCATAATCTTTAATGCCCTGGCTAATCAAGAACCTACCAACCTCTACTTTAAATACACCCAATGACTCGGCCTCCACGACCACCCTTGGCAACAAAGTTCACAGATTCACTGCCTTCCGGCCGAAGAAATTCCTCTGTGTCTCTGCTCTGAGTGGACGCCCTTCACTCCCGGAGTTGTGCCTTTCTTGTCCAGGACTCTCCCTCTTCCCTTGTTCTTCCCAGTAAGATCATATTGTGACAGGATCTGACTCCTGCCCCATGGTTATGAGGCTACCAGACACATCAATTAATTCAGGTACAAGCTCCCAAAACCTTGTCGCTTCAAGGCAAAGATTGTGTGCCAGCCTTTCTCCAGGAAAGACCCCTCTCTCCACCCCTTGCCGCACCTACACTACCTTGAATGGTGATCTCCCTGGGATGGAACCTTACAGCACAGAAACAGGCACCTTTGGCCCTTCTAGTCGGTGCCAAACTATCATTCTGCCCAGTCCCACTCACCTACATCAAGTCCATTTCCTTCCATGCCTCTTCTATCCATGGACCTGTCCAAATTCTTCTTCAATGTTAAGATTGAGCCCGCGTTCACCTTGTTCCCCCTAAACTTCCCTTTCACCCTTACCCATGCCCTCTGGTTTGTATCTCAACCTCCCCTTCCCCAGTGGGAAAAGCTGACCTACATTTACTCTGTCAACACAGTGTTAGTGTAGCTTTTAGCGCAATGCTGTTACAGCGCCAGCGGCTGGGATCCAAACCCGGCACTGTCTTTAAGGAGGTTGTACATTCTTCTCGTTTCTGCATGGGTTTCCTCTGGGTGCCCTTGTTTCCACCCACATCCACAAAAACGTATGGGATTTGTTGGTCAATTGGGCGCAATTGAGTGCCATGGTCTCATGGGCCGGAAGGGCCTGTCTCTGTGCTTCTGAAAACCCTGTCATTCCTTAGATGAGAATTATACACTAGAAAGACACCCCTCTCCACCCCTAGATGACCCTGAATGAAGTGATCTCCCTGGGATAGAAAGAAATATACTTCACCATGGTCTAAAAAGAAATCCCCCTCATCATTGTGTAAACCTCTGTCAAATCTCCCCTCATTCCTCTGCACTCCAGGGAATAAAGTCGGCATGTTTTGGCCTGCATCATGTGCGCGCAGGAAGATCAACCCAGGTTTTGGGGCAGACCACAGCAAGAGCTTGTCACTGGTGGCTTGCTGTGTTCCAAGGTTCAGTGCGGCAAGGGTGACACACCGAGGAGTGCCCACGGCTCTTGCTCAAAGGCATCTGATCTCTGAATGCTCCCCATTGACATTTGGGAGATTTGAATGTCTCAAGCCTGCAACATTGGTTATGTGTATCACATGGAATATAGACCATTACAGGCCCAGCACAGGCCCTTCAGCCTTTGATGTTTTGCTGACTTATATATTCCAATAAAAATTAAACCCTCCCTGCCTCATAATCTTCCCTGTCACCATCTAAAAGTCTCTTCAATGCCCCTAATGTTCCAGCCCCCACCAGCACCCCCGGCAAGGCATTCCAGGCCCCCACAACTCTCTGTGCAAAAAAACTTAACCCTAACGTCTTCCCCTAAACTTCCCTCCCTTCACTTTGTACAGATGTCCCCTGGTGTTTACTGCTCCCGCCCTTGGAAACAGGCACTGGCCGTCCATCCTATCTATGCTTCTCAGAATCTTGTCGACCTCTATCAAGTCTCTTCTCATCCTTCTTTGCTCCAGAGAGAAAAGTCCCAGCTCTGCTAACCTGACCTCATGAGACTTGTTTCCCAATCCAGGCAACATCCTGGTGAATCTCCTCTCCCCCCCTCTCCACAGCATCCCCATCCTTCCTCTAATGAGGTGACCAGAACTGAGCATAATACTCCAAATGGGGTCTCATCAGAAATTTGAGGAGTTGCAACATAACTTATCGACTCCCGACTAATCCCCCGACTAATGAAGCCCAGCGTCCCATTGGCCTTTTTAACTATCCTATCAACCTGGGTGGCGACCTTGAGGGATGTATGGATTTGGACCTGTTCAGTAACCGACCATTAACCCTGTTTTCAGCCTTCTGGTTTGTCCTTCCAATACACATCACCTCACACTGATCCAGATTGGAATGTATCTGCTACTTTTCCACCCAGCTCTGTGTCCTATCTATATCCTGACAACCTTCAGCTCCATCCACAACCCCTCCAACCTTCGTATCCTCAAATTTACTGACCCTTCCTTCTGCTTAAGTGATCCCTGTGCCATCGGGGCTCTGTGATCAGTAAGGGTGGGGTGTGAGTGGAAAGGAAAAATTTGAAACACGCTGTTTTAATTGTCCCTCATGGACTCATTATGTACACCGTTTCAGAGCTCCAAAGGAAATGGGCCAATTACCATTTTTATCAAGCAAAATATTTCAGTAACAATTGGGTCTGGAGCAGTGATTCTCAACCTTCTCTTCCCACCCACATCCCACCGTAAGCAACCCCTTACTAATCGCAGAGCCCCAGTGGCACAGGGATTAGTTAAAGTGGGATGTGGGTTTAGGGAACAGTTTGAAAAGTATTTTTACCCCAGATGATTTGTAAAACTTTAAAAAAGCAGGGGTCCAAGAATGGATCTTTATCTTTGCTACATAAAGCACACTGTTTGACCTGCTGAGTTTTTATTTGGGAGACGGAAATGTTCTGCACCCTCCTGCCAAGGACAGAGCAAGTTTCTTCCTCCACTGAAGTCCAACCTACCTCTGTCACGATGGTGGCCGAGAACTGGGACCGGTCATACACCCATCCGTCGGCACACGGCTGTGTGTCGGGCTGATCAGACCAGTTCCCCTGCGTCCCATTGGCGGTCAGGAGGTGCCACTGCGGCACCGTGTACATGCGGCACTTGTCCGGGCGTCCATCCTGGTCCAGGGGCACGAAGGCCCGCAGAAGGTCCTGGCCCAGTGGCTCCTCCTCGGTGGCGTTGGCGTCCGGCCGCACCCTGCACCGGTGGCTAGGCACGGCTGCCACGAAGTTCTGCAGCAGATTGTGGCTGGCCATGAACAGAATTGGGAATGCCAGCAGGATGACGTGCATGGCTTGGAACTTTCCCATGCTCCCTACCTTCTCCAGGATGCTCTCGAATCCCATGGCAGTGTTTGGAGGGCAGGGTGTTGGGTGCTTCTAGGCAGCGTGTTGTCACCCGAGGGGTGTCTGCAGATACAATGACATTGAACCTGGTGACAAGAGATTCACTTGTTATCCTGCATGGTTATGTGGAGGGACAAGGGGAGCATCAGGTGAATTATACCAGTTCATTACATCACAGGAGATCCATCTGTCCATCAGTTTCCTCATAAGCTCCTCCCTTCCTATGTCTCACCTTTGCTCAAGTTAAGTAGGAGAGAAGATTGCTACTGGGCTACTTTAAATGTTTTCCTTGGAAAATGAATTGATTATGCCATCAACCTTAATGTATATTGTTCCTTACTAATATTATGTTCTACAGTTGGTTTTATATTGTTTTAACCGTTAATGTAAGTTTTATGGATGTTTTTTTTAATCTTACTGGAGTTTTGACTCCATTACCATGTGCTGGTCATGTGAGCAACGTAACTTCTAGCAAGTTAATTTTCCTTGCAGTTTTTAACTCGCTCACCAGAGGATACTGTTTTCATCTTGTAAATATAGTTCATTTTAAATAGTTGGAAAATATTTTAAAATGCCAAATGTTTTCCTGGGCAAAAGCTCTTGTACACAGAATTGAGTACCTAATGAAATGTTAAATTAAAGTATATGAGGAAAAGGGTGAATGGGATGGACTCTGCTGTTACCTTTGCTAAGGGAGCAATGGGGTAAAAAAAAGGAAGAAACCCAGAAGTTAACGGTGGTCATATGATTTTTGTATGATTTTCATAGGGGAGCGGATAAATGCTGGAAAACAATTCTGTGAGTCGTCTCATCTCCTACGCCCCATGCAAACCTGTTACAAGTGCAGAGCTGTCAGTAATTGTCAGTAGATGGGAGGAAGCCATCCCAGTGTCGAACACAACAGCAGAAACAGCGGTAGGAGTCCGATTTGGACTCCCGCCTATTAGTAGTTCAGGTAATTTTACTGCTGAGGTAAATGAAGAGCTATGCCAGCATCTTGGAATAGGACAACTACCTCATTGCGCCCAGAGGCAGCTGGAATTGTGGAAAGAGCAAATGGTGCACTGAAAACTAAGCTAAATGGGGGAACCGGTCTAAACGGGGTCAAGGATCACGCCACACGCCCAAGCAGAAGTCATGTTTGGAAAACTGCTGGGCAGCAGATAAAAATGTGTTTTTGACCTACCTCAAGAAGATTTAAAAAATTTTTTTAGACATATAGCACAGTTGTGGTGAGCATCTGCCAAGCTGCCTGTCTCCCCTCTGGCGAGTCTTGCTGTACTAACATTGGCTGTGCATTATTTCTACTGTTAAGGACACTCCCCTTGGATATAACTGCATATGCACCTATTGTCTTTCATTATTGTACCATGAGTTTCTGCTAATAAAAGCCATGATTATTGTTTGACCACATCGTCTTTGTCTACTTCATCAACTGGCACTTCAATGCCACAGGTCTGCCCTTTTGATTAAGGGTTCCTGCCAAGGCACAATCTGAAGCATCAGTTTCCACTTGGAATGGGACATCCTCGATGAGGACGAGAATACAGCTTTGGCAATATCAGCTTTAATTCTCTCAAAAGCCTTCAAGGCCATTGGAGAGGGAGGAAAAGATTTAGTGTCAAACAGAGGGCATGCCTTCGTGGCATAGTCCCAAACCCATTTGCAGTAGTAGGAAAAGAATCCCATACACCTTTTAAGGGCTTTTGCTGGGTTTGGGGGTGGTAACTTCTTAAGGGGGGCCATTCTTTCCTGTCGGGGCGGATTTCGCCCTTGTGGACAATGTAGCCCAGAATGGGTAGCTCTGTCGCGTTGAACACACATTTGCCCTCGTTAAATGTAAGGTTGAGTTCTTTAGCTGTTGCTAAAAATTTCTTTAAGTTGTTGTCGTGCTCAGCCTGTGTTTTCCCACAGATAGTGACATCATCCAGATAGGGAAACGTACCCTGTAACTCATACGTCCTAACAATCTTATCCATTTCCCTCTGGAACACAGACACACCATTAGTGACCCCAAAATATACCCCTTTAAACTGGTATAATCCCCCATCAGCCTCAAAGGCAGGTCGTTCCTTTTCTTTAATGGGGATTTGGTGGTAAGCTGCTTTGAGGTCGATAGTGGAGTACACTTTGTATTGCACAATCTGATTAATCATTTCATTGATGCGTGGCAGGGGGTAGGCATCCAGGTTAGTGTAATGGTTGATTGTCTGGCTGTAGTCAATAGCCAGTCGTTTCTTAGTGTGATTTTTCACAACTACCACCTGGGCTCACATGGTAACAGGCCATTTCAGCCCATGAGTCTGTGCCGCTCAATTTACACCCCATTAACACCTTTTCTTTTTTTTCTTTGGCTTGGCTTCGCGGACGAAGATTTATGGAGGGGTATGTCCACGTCTGCTGCAGGCTCGTTGGTGACTGACAAATCCGATGCGGGACAGGCAGGTGCGGTTGCAGCGGTTGCAAGGAAAAATTGGTGGGTTGGGGTTGGGTGTGGGGTTTTTCCTCTTTTGTCTTTTGTCAGTGAGGTGGGCTCTGCGGTCTTCTTCAAAGGAGGTTGCTGCCCGCCGAACTGTGAGGCGCCAAGATGCACAGTTGGAGGCGAGATCAGCCCACTGGCGGTGGTCAATGTGGCAGGCACCAAGAGATTTCTTTAAGCAGTCCTTGTACCTTTTCTTTGGTGCACCTTTATCTCGGTGACCAGTGGAGAGCTCACCATATAACACGATCTTGGGAAGGCGATGGTCCTCCATTCTGGAGACGTGACCCACCCAGCGCAGTTGGGTCTTCAGCAGCGTGGATTCGCTGCTTGAGGACTCTGCCAGCACGAGTACTTCGATGTTGGTGATGAAGTCATTCCAATGAATGTTGAGGATGGAACAGAGACAGCGCTGATTAACCTACACACCTTATTATTGGCCAGTCAATATACAGAACCATATGTTTCGGTAACATTTCCATAACCCAGTCTGGGTAGCAGTGGAGCCCAACTCTGCTAAAAACCTTTCCATTTCCCTTCTCATTAATCAATTGCCAACCCTGCTGTTGGGTGCACCGTGAGAGTGTGGGTGCAATAAGGCACACGGCTCCCGGTGCTGAAAATCAGTCGTGCCGCGATGGTGGAGCTGCCCGTGTTTTACTGGGAGCTGATGCAGGTCTGGGGTGTGGTGTCTGCCAGAGAGGATTGCCCCCGTCCAGCAGCGATGGGTGTCGGGGGAGGGTAGGGCAGTCCCGGCTGCGCCCCGATCCGCCGGGGGCGCTCGTCGGACCTAAAGCCCGGCGGATTTTGTGGGAGCGGTCCAGGATAATGTGAGCCGTCTTGCGGTGTTTCGCACTCTGCCGTTCCGGGATGCGCCGAAGAGATTCCTGTACCAGCTGGTCCTGCACACATTTCACTCCCTCGCCTTCGTCAGTCGTCCAGGCACACCGTGGCGGTCTGTTTTACTGGCCGGCATCAAGGGGGGGTCCCCAGTGGAGGTCCCTATACACAGGAGTCCTTCCCCTTTACATCAGGGACCTGGGGTGGAGGATGCTGCACCAAGCAGTGCCACGTAACCAATTCCGGAGTCGACCCGCCGCCTGTTCGCCGAAACCCCGGCCGCCTGTTCGTCGATACCCTGTCCACCTGTGTCTTCAACGGCCGGCAGGAGACGGTGCCCCACATCTCTGTCGAATGTGGGAGGTTGCGGCCCCTCTTCGCCGACCCAAAGGGGCTGCTCCTCAAGTTTTGGTTGCCCTTCATCTCCTGATCTATGGCTGCCCGGTGAAGATGTGGGGGGGGGGGGGTGGGGGGGGCGGGCACTCCTTGTGGGGTTGGGAATGGGTCACTCACGGATTGAGATGGCGGGCATTTGACGGGAGAGGGGGTGGTGGGAAGAGCCGACTGCCTGCCTGCCTTTCTGGGCTCCTGAGGTGTTGGGAGGGGGAGTGAAGGGACGGTGCCCCCCCTAGGGGATTGCGTGTGTGGTAGACAATGAATTTGACTGGGTAATGGGGGGGGGGGGTCATAATTACTGCCTCTCACAGGTTTGTTGCCACACATTATGGTGGGTTTTGCTTTCAGTTGTAACTCTATGTGTGTTTGTGGCCTTGTAGTTTGAATAAAGTTTGCACGTTTGTTAAAAAAAAAGTCTGGGACAGTTTAGGAAACACTTTTGACTTCAGGGTTATTCCTCTTTCAAACCCTATTTTATCCACTCATCTCTCTCAACCTTCTTTGTGTGATCTTGTGTTTCTTGAATGGCACAGATCGGGCATCAAACATTTCACTGATCTTTTTTTTATTGAGAACAGCTTTCCGGAAAGTTCAATTTACCTTTTTTTTCCCTGATATCTGCAAATCAGGCATTTTCTTCGATCTCAGACACCTGATTTTCCTCATGCAACAGACGCGAACATTGTTGATGGTGTAGCGGCAGCTACACTGCTACTGAAATAACACACAACCAGATGGGTTGAGCTCAGTGAGCAGAACTGATTTATTGCAGGCTGCCTGGCTGGCTTTATGCTCCCAGCCCGGACCTGGCTGAGAACCATGCTGGGGGCGTTGATGTCACCAGGGTGGCGCCATTTTGACCAGCTGCCCTGCCGCGTGTGTTACAAGCGGGGCCGGTTTGCCTGACTAATGGCGTGCCGCCACACAGACCCCCCCCCCAGAACCGGCGCCAATGTCCTTTTTAGTCGGACGGCCTCACTTCTTGGGCTGGGCCACAACTACTGGTTCGGTGGGGTCGAGGTGTGCTGGCTTCAGCCTGTCCACCGTAAACAGTTCCCTCCTACCACCGATGTCCAGAGTGAACGTGGACGCTGAACGCTGGACAACTTTGTATGGCCCTTCGTAAGGCCTCTGTAGAGGTGCCGTGGTCGGGCCTCGCCGAATAAAAATGGAGGGCAGCTCGCTGGGGATGTAAGAGGCCCGTGTGCCATGTCTGGGTGGCGGTTGTGGTGCGAAGGAGCCTAACTGGGCCTGGAGGTGGGGGAGTAGTTCATGCGGTGACCACTGGGGGTTGTGAGGTGCATTGACAAACTCACCGGGTAGCACTAGTGGTGTGCCATAGACCAGCTTGGCTGATGACGCCTGTAGATCTTCTTTGGGCGTCGAGCGGATGCCCAGGAGCACCCAAGTCAGTTTGTCCACCCAGTCGGGACCGGTGAGGTGGGCCATTAGTGCTGACTTAAGGTGGCAGTGCAGTCATTCAACCAGCCCATTAGCCTGTGGGTGATAGGCCGTGGTGCAGAGTAACTTGAGCCCCAGCCTATTGGCGAGCTGTGCCCAGAGCGCAGAGGTGAACTGGCTGCCCTGATCACTGGTGAGGTGATTCGGGACGCTGAACCGGGCAACCCAACCGTGCAACAGCGTACGGGAACAGGAGTCCATGGAGGGGTCTGGCATCGGGATCACCTTGGGCCAATGAGTGGTGCAGTCCACCATCATGAAAAGGTAACAGTTACCCTGGGAAACGGGTAAGGGCCCGACGATGTCCACATGAATGTGGCTGAACTGTTCCTGGACGTGCTCGAACTCTTGTATGGGCGCTCTGGTGTGCCTGTGCACCTTGGAAAGCTGGCAATGGGTGCAGGTTCTGGCTCAGCCCGCGATCTGCTTCTGCAGCCCGTGCCAGACGAAACGATCTGCCACCATATGGACCATGGACTTGATGGAAGGGTGCAAAAGGTCATGAATATGGTGGAAGACTTGCCTGCACCACTGCTGGGGAACCACTGGTCGCGGGATGTCCATGGAGACATCACACAGGACGGTGCCCTCACTGCTAGGAGCTGGGAAATCCTAGAATTGCAGGCCCGTGATGGCAGTCCTGAAGGCTCATGTCTCCTCGTCGGACTTCTGGTCCTGGGCGAGCTGGTCAAAGTTGAGGCTGGGTGTTAGTGCGCAGATGCCCAGACGTGAGAGTGCATCGGCGACCATGTTGTCCTTCCCCACCTTGTGCCGAATGTTGGTGGTAAACTCCAACACAAAGGAGAAGTGACGCTGCTGATGGGCTGACCGGGTATCCTTTGCAATGGCGAGCACCTGAGTGAGGGGTTTGTGGTCAGTAAGGATGGTAAAAGTCCTTCCCTCCAAGAAATAGCGGAAATGCTGTACCACCAGGTACATGCCCAGTAAATCACGGTCGAAGGTGCTATACTTGTGCTCTGGTGGGCGAATAAGCCGGCTGAAGAATGCCAGTGGCTTCCACTGTCCATTCACTTGCTGCTCTAGGATGGTGCCGATGGCTGTGGCAGAAGAATTGATGGAAAGCGCCATATGCAGGTCGGTGCATGGGTGGGGGAGCATGGTATCCTTCGCAAGGGCATCCTTCATGGCCTCGAATGCACTGAAGGCCTCTGGAGTCCAGGCAAGTGTTTTATGTTGGCTGTGATGAGGGCAAATAGCGGCTACATGATGCGCATGGCTCCTGGGATGAATCGGTTGTAGAAGTTGACCATACGTGCAAACTCCAGCAACCCCTTAAGGTGGTCCGGGCGTGGGAACTCCTTGATTGAAGCGACCTTCGTGGTAATTGGCGTGGCTCCTTCAGCAGTGATGGTATGGCCCAGCAACTGCATGGACCCTTTCCAGAACTGGCACTTGGCTGGGTTGATCGTGAGGCCAAAGTCAGCCAGTCGGGAGAAGAGGGTGCGCAGGTGGGCCTTGGGTTGGACCCAATCCCTGCTGGCAACAAAGATGTCGTCCAAGTAAATAAAGATGAAATCCAAGTCCCTGCTCACTGAGTCCATAAGGCACTGGAAGGTCTGGGCAGCGTTTTTGAGCCCGAACGGCATGCGAAGGGATTCAAACAAGCCAAAGGGAGTGATGATGGCTGTCTTGGGTATGTTCTTAGGGTGCACCAGAATTTGGTGATACCGTGCACCAGGTCGACCTTGGAGAATACAGTCAGAAACTGTTGCATCATTGAGCCGCTGATAGTCTCCCCGGGGGCGCCAGCCGCTGGAGACTTTTGGGATCAGGTGGAGCAGTGAGGCACAAGGGCTGTCAGAGCGCCAAATGATCCTCAGCTCCAGCAGATGCAAAAACTTTTCCTTTGCCACTGGTGGGAGCCGGCATGCCTTGGCGTGGACCAGTGGGGCCTTGGGTGAGGATGTGATGGAACACCCAGTGACGCGGTGAGGAAGCGGAGAACTGTGGCTTGAGGAGGGCCAGAAACTCATCCAGGATACGCTGGAACTTGCCTTTGGGCATGCTGATCGTGGCTCTCTGCGACTGCTCTGTGCGGGAGGCATTGAGGCGAACGGCCTGGAAGGTACGGGCATCTACCAGGCACCTACCTCGAATGTCAACCAGGAGCCCATAGGCGAGGAGGAAGTCGGCACCCAGGATGGCGGTCGGAAGGGACGAGATGGTAAACCTCCATGAGAACTTTTGCCAGCCAATCTGGAAGTGGACGGTCTTGTCTCCATACGTCCGGATCTCCATTGCATTGGCCGCATGGAGGGGAGGTCCTTGAGGCTGGTTCCTGGACTCGATGGCTGTGGCCAGAATGATGTTGATCTGGGCCCCAGTGTCGACGAGGAACCGCCGGCCGCTAAATGAGTCCCACAGGTAGAGAAGGCTGTGTCCCTGACCAGCCGCAGCAGCCGTTAACAGCCGGCCTGCTAGTTTCCCTGGAATGAGCAGGGCTGACAACACTTCCGAGTCTTGGCTCCCAATCACTGGTGGTAGAAGCAGATGCCCAGAGCAGATGCCTTGCCTCTGGTTATGCTGTTTGTGGCCCCTGTAGGGACCGGGTGTTCTACCGCAGCATAGAGGAAGGCTTGGAGTGGTCATGGCCATGACTCGCGACCTGCTGGACCACTGAGCCCTCCGGGAATTGCTTGAGCCATAGCTCTTGACCCTTCTGAGTGACCTTCCTCGGGTCAGCAAAGTTCTCTTGGGCCAGTAGCAGCCGGATGTCCTCAGTCAATGGTTGAGAAAGATGCGCTCAGAAAGAGGGCAGTTGGTGTGATTGCCCATGAGTGCGAGCATCTCGTCCATTAGCTCAATCGGGGACGTGTCCCCCAAGGTGTCGAGGTGCAGCATCCGAGTGGCATGCTGGCACCTGGATAGTCCGAGGGAGCGGGTGAGCACCCACTTGATGGTCCCGTATTTATCTTCCGCGGGTGGGTGTTGAACGAGGTGCAGCACACGTTTGGCAGTGGCCTGGTCCAGGGTGGCGACCACATGGTAGAACCTGGTCATGTCTGATGAAATCTGGTGGAGCTGAAACTGAGCCTCTGCATGGCTGAACCAGGTCTCCAGCTCCCGAACCCACAAGTCAGGGAGCTTGACAGGTATAGCACTGATTGAAGGGTTGCTCATGTTGGGTTCAAAGGCATTTGAACCTGTTGGGGTCACCAACTGTAGTGGCAGCTACACTGCTACTGAAAGAACACACAACCAGACGGGTTGAGCTCAGCGAGCAGAACTGATTTATTGCAGGCTGCCTGGCTGGCCTTATATTCCAAGCCCGGACCTGGCTGAGAACCGTGCTGGGGGCGTTGATGTCACGTGGGTCCCCAAGCATGGGCTTCTGAGCCCGGTGCCAAGGTTGAAGGGGAAACCCCCGACGGCACCATTTTTGGTTGGCTGCCCCACCGTGTGTGTTACGAGCGGGGCCGGTTCGCCTGCCTAACACCGTGCCGCCACAATATAATATTTAGTTTACAACATTCTGGTTTAATATCCAGAGGATTTGAAACATGCCCCTCTAGTTAAAATTAAAAAGGCCTGGGAATAGGATTTCATTGTCAGATGAAGTTCAGGATTTAATTTTTAAGATGGTTAATTCTACATTCTTGTTTGTAACAATTTAAAGTTATACCTAGGGCTCTTATGCCTAAAGTCAAATGATCTCGTATCTTTTCAGATGTAAATTCTTCTTGTGATAAATACTGGAGGGAGGTGTTTCAAACTTTATCCTTAATTTAAATCTAGAGCCTAACCCTATGGTCACTTTTTTTGGTACATCTGGAGAGGGTGACATTCTTTCAACTCCAACTAAATGTCATACTCTGTCTGTGTCTCTTTCTCTCGGCCGGATGTGTGATACTGTTGAGATGGAAGGATGTGGCCCCATTCACTCCTGCTCAGAGGCTGAGGGACATTATAACCATATGTCAACAAAAGTCCGGAAACAGGCCATCTCAGCCCCTTGTACGCACCAAATTAAGTGATCTCCTCTAGTCCTACCTACCCGTTCCCTGTCTATAACCCTCCAACCTCCTCACATCATCCAACTTCCTCTTAAATGACAGAATTGACCCTGTTGCAACCACCTCTTCCGGACAGTCATTCCACTCACCCACCCCTCTCTGAGTGAAGAAGCTTCCTCTTACGTTACTTCTAAACTTATTCCCCCCTAACCCTTAACTTATGACCCCTCGTTCCAATCTCCCCTACCCTCAGGGGAAGAACCTATTCACATCTACTCTATCTATTCCCCTTATAATTTTAAACACCTCTATCAAATCCCCCCTCAACCTTCTACGTTCCAATGAATAAAGACCCAGTCTACTCAATCTTTTGCTGTATTCTAGATAATGCAATCCAGGCAACATTTTAGTAAATCTTCTCTGCACCCTCTCTTCCTTATTGATATCCTTCCTCTAATTTGGAGACCAGAACTGCACACAATATTCCAAACTTGGCTTCACTCTTCAACAGTCTCAACATCACCCCCCAGCTCCTGTCTAAATTTAGAAAAGATCTGTTACTCAATTAGTAACTCCAATAGAAGGTTTCAAATGCTCTGGTGACCATTCCTGAGTTGTTTTCCCAATCTCCAGGCACATTATTAATTCTGAAGTTTATTTCAGGAACGAAGTACATTTTTTCTTCAGTCATACACTATTGGTTTGGTGGAGTCGCACCGAGATGTGATGAAATGCCATTTTTGATGTGTTTTTGTTTGATGGATGTGGTCTCTGGGTTTTATATTTTGTTAAGTGATCTAGCCTGTCAGTCATTATTATGATACATTCCATGGATGATGTGAAAAATCAATAAAAATATTGAACGATAAAAATCTACAGCCCCCACCCCCCACCGGGGGAAACCTCACGCAGTCACGGGGAGAACATACAAACTTCTTCCAGGCAGCTCGGGATTTGAAGCCCGGACCCGGTCGCTGGCGCTATCGCCGAGTACATGGACATACAGAGATTCTCATTAAACTTTTCTTTGGCTTGGCTTCGTGGACGAAGATTTATGGAGGGGGTAAATGTTCACGTCAGCTGCAGGCTCGTTTGTGGCTGACAAGTCCGATGCAGGACAGGCAGACACAGTTGCAGCGGTTGCAGGGGAAAATTGGTGGGTTGCGGTTGGGTGTTGGTGTTTCCTCCTTTGTCTTTTGTCAGTGAGGTGGGCTCTGCGGTCTTCTTCAAAAGAGGTTGCTGCCTGCCGAACTGTGAGGCGCCAAGATGCACGGTTTGAGGCGATATCAGCCCACTGGCGGTGTATAAATAACATGAGCTTCATTCAACTTGTTCTGACAAAGGTTCCAGGTGCAACAAAGAAACAGGAGCAGTTTGGTCTTGTGAAAAAAAGTGGGAAGGTTTGAATATATTATTGGGATGAATTATGAAGAATGCAGACACCATAAGACCCCAGAATATTTCTGTTTGGTGATGTATACGACACTGATACTAAATTGAAGTTAGACAAATATCAACGAGAATTTCCGAATAGCAGTGGCATGGAAATGTACAGCCATAAAATGGAAGTCGGATAACTTTATTCAAAATTTAAGGAATCAAACTGAGAATTTTTATATGATTTGGAAACCATATATTGATTTTGTCAGTAAGTCTGTCCACATCATCCATAACAGCCACTCCACCCCCCCCACCCCCCCCCCCCCCCCCGATTAATATGTACCTGAACAGGATATAACCATATAGCAATTTACAGTATGGAAACAAGCCATCTCAGCCCCTCTCGTCTGCACGGTTTTACATGAAACTCCACTAGTCCCACCTATCCACTCCCATGCCCATAATCCTCCAACCCCCCTCACATCCATGTACTCATCTAACCTCCTCTTAAATGACAGAATTGACCCTGCCACAACCACCTCTTCCAGACGGTCATTCCATACACCCACCCCTCTCTGAGTGAAGAAGCTTCCTCTTATTTTACTTCTAAACTTTTTCCCCTCTAACCCTTAACTTATGACCCCTCGTTCCAATCTCCCCTACCCTCAGGGGAAGAACCTATTCACATCTACTCTATCTATTCCCCTTATAATTTTAAACACCTCTATCAAATCCCCCCTCAACCTTCTACATTCCAATGAATAAAGACCCAGTCTACTCATTCTTTCTCCATATTCAAGATACTGCAATCCAGGCAACATATTAGTAAATCTTCTCTGCACCCTCTCAACCTTATTGATATCCTTCCTCTAATTTGGAGACCAAAACTGCACACAATATTTCAAACTTGGCCTCACCAATGCTTTGAACAGTCTCAACATCACCCCCCAGCTCCTATATTCTATGCTATGATTTATGAAGGCCAGCAGACCAAAAGCTTTCTTCACCAACCTATCTACATGAGAATTCACCTTCAAAGAACGATGAACCAAGATCTCTCTGTTCCTCAATGCCCCCCCTTCACATCCTCTTTTGGTTATTCCTCCCAAAATTAAGCCCCTCACACTTATCTGCATTAAACTCCATCTGCCACCTTTCAGCCCACCATTCCAAACAGTCCAAATCCTTCTGTAGTCCAGAAAAACCCTGCTTTCTATCCACAACTCCCCTTATTTTTAGTGAATGATAAATAAATTCAGGGTTTTTTCTCTTATTTCTCTTGGGGGGGGGGAATAAAAAGAAAAAAATATATACATAATTTTGTATCGTTTTATTGTTATTTGATGAAGAATTTCTATGTATGTATTGATGTAAATTAAAAATAAGATTTTCAAAATGAGAACCAATAAAATTCTTGAGACCTTACACTTTCAGTGTATAATGCGGTGATAAGGTGGGGGGGGCCCACTACCGCTGAAAATCCAGCCAGGAGGCTACATTCTGATGAGGAATCGGGAGCGGAAGAAGTTGGTCCCTTTCCAAGTGTTGCTAAGGTCGAGGGCCAGCCTCGGGGGTAGGGGGGGGTGTGAATTCATCAAACAGATTGTTGGGAGGCTGGTTCCGTGGGAGGACAACCAACTCTCACAAAATGCTGGAGAAACTTAGCAGGTCCAGTAGTGGCCTTTGTGCCATGAGGGTAAAGATACGGAACCGACGTTTTGGGCTGGAGCACGAGAGAATGTTGGCAGGCGCCCGAACTGGAAAAATGAGGAGGGAAGGGGTGGCAAAGGCAGGAGATGATAGACAGGGAGAGGACAGTGGCAGTGAGGGGGAGAAG
Source organism: Narcine bancroftii (assembly GCF_036971445.1). Taxonomy (NCBI): domain Eukaryota; kingdom Metazoa; phylum Chordata; class Chondrichthyes; order Torpediniformes; family Narcinidae; genus Narcine; species Narcine bancroftii. The sequence continues at coordinate 76,785,811 of NC_091476.1, forward strand.
GGATGGCTGGGCAGGTGAGGGGGAGTACTGGAAAGACAGGAAAGGGGGAGGGAAAAGAAAAGGTGGGCAAGGTTAGCAGAGAAGTCAGTGTTCTGCAGGTGGTCAAGGTGGGATAGTACACAAGGCGGACAAACTAGTGAGTGCGGGAGTGTGACTTGGAATTTAAATGGTTGGCTACTGGAAAGCCACTGTTGTTGCGGGGGGGAGAGGAGGTGCTGAGCAAAGTGATCTCCCAGGCTGCGACCGGTTTCTCTGATGTAGAGAAGGCCACAATGGGAGCACCAGATGTCATAAATCAGTCCTGTGGATGTACAAAGTGTAAAGCTGCAGGCTGCACCACTCTAAAGGATGATAGAAGGTTCACTAAAATGCTGTATGAGTTGAGTAAGGCTCAGTGCAGGGAACGAGTGACACTGTCTACTCATTCTTTGTATCCCTTGCACCCACCAGCGTAATGCAATAGGGCGTCATGGTTAGTGCAAAGCCTTTACAGCACCAGTGATCAGGACCGGGGTTCAAATCCCATGCTGTCTGTAAGGAGTTTATATGTTCTCCCCGTGCCTGGGTGGGTTTTCCCCGGGGGCTCCGGTTGCCCCCCACCCTTCAAAATGTACCGGGGGTTCTAGGTAAATAGGGTGGTATGGGCTCGTGGGCAAAAATGGCCTGTTACTGTGTTGTGTGTCTAAATTAAATTAAAAATTAATAAAGTTGGTTGTACACTCATTGGTTAGAACCATAGAATGCTATAGTATGGAAAACAGGCCATTCAGCCCTTCTCATCTGTGCTGACCATTGTTCAGCTAGTCCCAATAACCTGCTCCCATTCCATAACCCTCCAGACCTCTCCCATCCACGTATCTGTCCAATTTATTCTGAAAGCACACAATTGAGCTGCATTCACACCAGATGGCAGCTTATTCCACATGCCCACCACCCTCTGAGTGAAGAACTTCTGCTTAAACCTTTCCCAGTTCACCCAAAAGCCAAGTCCTCTCTTATTTATCTCTTCCTCTCATATTTATCTCTCCAAATCTCAGTGGAAAGAGCCGACTCACAATTACTCTGTCATACCCCTCATAATTTTGTAAACTTTGATCAAATCTCCCCTCATTCTTCTTCTTTCCAGGGAATAAAGTCCATACTTGTTTGATCTTTCCCTGTAACTTGGTTCCTGAAGACTGGGCAACATCTCAGTAAATCTCCTCTACTCTTTCAATCTTACTGATATCCGTCCTGCAGTTCGGTAACCAGAACTGGACACAATTCTCCAAATTTGGCCTCACCAATGTCTTCAATAACTTCAACATCCCAACTCCTGGACTCAATACTTTGATTTATGAAGGCCAAGATGCCAAAAGCTCTCTCTACAACCCTGTCCATCTGTGATGCCACTTTCATGGAATTATGTATCTGTGTTCCCAGATCCCTCTGTTCTACCCGCACTCCTCAGTGCCTGACCATTTACCATGTACGTCCTTTCTTGGTTTGTCTTTCTAAGATGCAACACCTCACACTTGTCTGCATTAAATTCCATCTGCAATTTTACAGCCTATTTTTCCAGTTGGTCCAGATCCCTCTGCAAGCTTTGAAAACCTTCCTCTCTGTCCACATCTATCTTTGTGTCATCAACAAACTTGCTGGACCAATTCACCACGTTATCATCCAGATCACTGATGTAGACAACAAACAACAATGGTCCCAGCACCGATTCCTGAGGCACCACCACTCGTCACAAGCCTTCAGTCTGAGAAGCATTATCCACCACTCCTCACTGTTTTCTCCCACTCAGCCAATTTCAAATCCAGTTTACAACTACTGTTTTATTGCATCATGGGTCAACTTTAACATTGGCCGATAAAGAAGGTTGGAGAAGGCTAAAAGTGGCTTCAGATTTGTCCTACACCTGAACACTGCGGGTGAGGAACGGAGAAGGTTAGAGCCAGCCAGACCGTGTTTGCTGCAGATGTTCACCTCACCTCACCAGAAGAGCAGGCAACCGACGGGAGCCAGCAGGCAGCGTGAACCATGGACTCTTCCGTTGCAATTAGTCAATCTCTGAGAGGGTAAAAGGACAACAGGCAATGGGAGTGGCTTTAAAGAGAATCTCGGTCCTCTACGCAAAAGTGGGTGTCAATGACTGGAAGATAAGTAACCCAGGAATACCTTGCACAGATACAAGATGGTTAACCCTCTGTGAGCTTGGCTGATCATTTTTAATCAAAGGGATTTCCAATGTCTTTAAAGAAAGGACATGCTGGCAAAGGAGAGGGTGCAAGGATGATTCCGGGAATGAAAAGGTTATCGTACGAAGAGCGTTTGACGGCTCTTGGCCTGGACTCCCAATTGTTCACATTAATCAATCCAGATTCTCCGATTTCTCAAACAATTCTCTTTGGTTTGGCTTCGCAGACGAAGATTTATGGAGGGGTAAATGTCCACGTCAGCTGCAGGCTCGTTTGTGGCTGACAAGTCCGATGCAGGACAGGCAGACACAGTTGCAGCGGTTGCAGGGGAAAATTGGTGGGTTGGGGTTGGGTTTTTCCACCTTTGTCTTTTGTCAGTGAGGTGGGCTCTGCGGTCTTCTTCAAAGGAGGTTGCTGCCCGCCGAACTGTGAGGCGCCTAGATGCACGGTTTGAGGCGATATCAGCCCACTGGCAGTGGTCAATGTGGCAGGCACCAAGAGATTTCTTTAGGCAGTCCTTGTACCTCTTCTTTGGTGCACTTCTGTCACAGTGGCCAGTGGAGAGCTCGCCATATAACACGATCTTGGGAAGGCAATGGTCCTCCATTCTGGAGACGTGACCTACCCAGCGCAGATGGATCTTCAGCAGTGTGGATTCGATGCTGTCGGCCTCTTCCATCTTGAGTACTTCGATGTTAGGGATGAAGTCGCTCCAATGAATGTTGAGGATGGAGCGGAGACAACGCTGGTGGAAGCGTTCTAGGAGCCGTAGGTGATGCCGGTAAAGGACCCATGATTCAGAGCCGAACAGGAGTGTGGGTATGACAATGGCTCTGTATACGCTAATCTTTGTGAGGTTTTTCAGTTGGTTGTTTTTCCAGGCTCTTGTGTAGTCTTCCAAAGGCGCTATTTGCCTTGGCGAGTCTGTTGTCTATCTCGTTGTCGATCCTTGCATCCGATGAAATGGTACAGCCGAGATAGGTAAACTGGTTGACCGTTTTGAGTTTTGTGTGCCCGATGGAGATGTGGGGGGGCTGGTAGTCATGGTGGGGAACTGGCTGATGGAGGACCTCAGTTTTCTTCAGGCTGACTTCCAGGCCAAACATTTTGGCAGTTTCCGCAAAACAGGACATCAAGCGCTGGCTCTGAATGGGCAACTAAAGTGACATCGTCTGCAAAGAGTAGTTCACGGACAAGTTGCTCTTGTATCTTGGTGTGAGCTTGCAGGCGCCTCAGATTGAAGAGACTGCCATCCATGCAGTACCGGATGTAAACAGCGTCTTCATTGTTGAGGTCTTTCATGGCTTGGTTCAGCATCATGCTGAAGAAGATTGAAAAGAGGGTTGGTGCGAGAATGCAGCCTTGCTTCACGCCATTGTTAATGGAGAAGGGTTCAGAGAGCTCATTGCTGTATCTGACCCGACCTTGTTGGTTTTCGTGCAGTTGGATAACCATGTTGAGGAACTTTGGGGGGCATCCAAGGCGCTCTAGTATTTGCCAAAGCCCTTTCCTACTCACGGTGTCGAAGGCTTTGGTGAGGTAAACAAAGGTGATGTAGAATCCTTTGTTTTGTTCTCTGCACTTTTCTTGGAGCTGTCTGAGGGCAAAGACCATGTCAGTAGTTCCTCTGTTTGCGCGAAAGCCGCACTGTGATTCTGGGGGAACATTCTCGGCGACACTAGGTATTATTCTATTTAGGAGAATCCTAGTGAAGATTTTGCCTGCAATGGAGAGCAGCATGATTCCCCTGTAGTTTGAGCAGTCTGATTTCTTGCCTTTGTTTTTGTACAGGGTGATGATGATGGCATCACAAAGGTCCTGAGGCAGCTTTCCTTGGTCCCAGCAGAGCATGAAAAACTCATGCAGTTTGGCATGCAGAGTTTTGCCGCCAGCCTTCCAGACCTCTGGGGGGGATTCCATCCATACCTGCTGCTCTGCCACTTTTCAGTTGTTCAATTGCCTTATATGTCTCTTCCCGGGTGAGGACCTCATCCAGCTCTAGCCTTAGGGGCTGTTGAGGGAGCTGGAGCAGGGCGGATCCTTGGACTGAGCGGCTGGCACTGAAAAGAGATTGGAAGTGTTCTGACCATCGGTTGAGGATGGAGATCTTGTCGCTGAGGAGGACTTTGCCGTCTGAGCTGCGCAGCGGGCTTTGGACTTGGGGTGAGGACCCATACACAGCCTTTAGAGCCTTGTAAAAACCCCTGAAGTCGCCAATGTCTGCGCTGAGCTGGGTTCGTTTGGTGAGGCTAGTCCACCACTCATTTTGGATCTCCCGGAGTTTGCGCTGAAGATGGCTGCATGCGCGACGGAAGGCATGTTTCTTCTCTGGCCAGGACGGCTTTGTAAGGTGAGCCTGGTGGGCAGCTCGCTTCTTTGCCAGCAGCTCCTGGATTTCCTGGTTGTTTTCGTTGAACAAGTCCTTGTTTTTCCTGGAGGAGAAGCCCAGTACCTCTTCAGTGGATTGCAGTATGGTAGTCTTCAGCTGATCCCAGAGGGTTTCAGGGGACGAGTCCGTGAGGTGGATTGCATCCTCGAGCTTTGCTTTGAGGTTTGCCTGGAAGTTTCCTCTCACTTCGTCTGACTGCAGGTTTCCAACATTGAACCTCTTTCTGGGGGCTTTACTGTTCCTGGATTTTGGCTTGAAGTGAAGGTTGAGCTTGCAGCGAACCAGCCAGTGGTCAGTGTGGCATTCTGCGCTGGGCATGACCCTGGTGTGGAGCACATCTCATTTGTCTCTTTCTCGCACCAGGATGTAGTCCAGGAGGTGCCAGTGTTTGGATCGGGGATGCATCCAGGTGGTCTTAAGGCTGTCCCTCTGCTGAAAAAGGGTGTTTGTAATGACAAGCCGCTGTTCTGCGCAGAGCTTCAACAGGAGGCGCCCATAGTCGTTGCACTTGCCGACGCCATGCTTGCCCAGGATTCCTGCCAGGTTTCTGCGTCTTTGCTGACGCGAGCGTTGAAGTCGCCAAGGACGACAACCTTGTCGGCTGAAGGGGTGCGTTGAATGAGGTTGCGCAGATCAGTGTAGAACTTGTCCTTTTCTGCTTGTTCCGCCTGGAGAGTTGGAGCATAGACACTGATGAGGGTGATGCGACACTTGTTTTGAAGGGGGAGTCACATGGACATGATCCGGTCCGAGTGGCCTGTTGGGAGGTTTTCGAGTTTGGAGGCAATGGAGTTCTTGACCATGAAGCCTACACCAGATAGGCGTCGTTCATCCATAGGCTTGCCAGACCAGTAGAGTGTGTAGTCCGCGCCGCGTTCTTGGAGGCTGCCCACATCTGCAAGGTGGACTTCACTGAGAGCGGCTATGTTGATGTCAAGTCTGAGGAGTTCATGTGCTATGAGGGCACCGACGTTCAGGTTGGTGGCTGTCAGCCTTGTCTAGCATGGTTCTGATGTTCCAGCATGCTAGCTTGAGTTTGTAAGCATCTTTTGAGGGGGAGGACGTGGAGGGGGAGGACGTGGAGGGGGAGGACGTGGAGGGGGAGGACATGGAGGGGAGGACGTGGGCATATCCTCGGGCCTGCGCAAAGGAGCTTTTAGGTGGAGTGCAGTGTGCGCAGTACTGGCCCCACCCTTTACACCCATGGTTCATGTGCCGTGGCCAAGCAAGCTGGGACGTGGCAGCGAGGTCCTTGGGTCGTAGGTTTTATATTGGAGTGGCCTTCTCCTATGCAGGTTTCTTACCCGGGCTGGAGGGGCCTGCCTCCCCTCCTAGGTCGGACCATACTGCCTGGACCAAGGCCGGGGCTGCTGCTGCTTTCCCTGTGCCCAGACCGGGGCCGCCGCCTCCTTCTTTCTGCCCAGACCGGGGCCTCCGCATGCTTCGCTCTGCCGAGGCCGGGGCCACCGCCTCCCCCTCGCTTCTGCTCGGACCGGGGCCTCCGCCTGCCTCACTCAACCGAGGCTGGGGCCGCCGCCTCCCCCTCGCTTCTGCGCGGACTGGGACCTCTGCCTGCCTCACTCAACTGAGGCCAGGGCCGCCGCCTCCCTTTCGCTCTTGCCCGGATCGGGGCCACTGCCGCCTACCCTCTGCCCGGACCGGGGCCAGGGCCGCCGCTGTTTTTCCTGTGCCCAGACCGGGGCCGCCGCCTCCTTCTTTCTGCCCGGACCGGGGCCTCCGCCTGCTTCGCTCTGCCGAGGCCGGGGCCACCGCCTCCCCCTCACTTCTGCCCGGACCGGGGCCTCCGCCTGCCTCACTCGAGTGAGGCCAGGGCCACTGCCTCCCCTTCACTTTTGCCCGGATTGGGGCCGCCGCCGCCTACCCTCTGCCTGGACTACTGTCCTGGACTCTCTGAAAATTGAGGGGGGATCTTACAGAAACATATAAAATTCTTAAGGGATTAGACAGACTAGACACAGGAAGGTTGTTTCCAATGCTGGGAAAAACCAGAACCAGGGGTCACAGTTGAAGGATAAGGGGAAAGTTTTTTAGGATTGAGATGAGGAAATATTTCTTCTCCCAGAGAGTGTGGATCTGTGGAATTCTTTGCCACAGGACGTAGTTGAGGCCGGTTCCTTGCCAATATTTAAATGTAGGTTAGATTTGGCCCTTGTGGTGAAGAGGATTGGGGGTCTAGGGAGAAGGCAGGAACCGACCAGGTACTAATCAGTCATATTGAATGGGGGAGTAGGCTTGAAGGGCCAAATGGCCTCCTCCTGCTCCTATTTTCTATGTTTCTCCCACTGCGGGGAACAACCTTTCTACATCGACTCTGCCCGCACCCTTCTACATTCTAAAGGTTTCAATAAGATCCCCCTCCATTCTCCTAAATCCCAATGAGTACAGGCCAAGTTGACTGTCATCCAATTGTATAAGTACAACCCAACAGGACAGTGCTCTCCGGTCCTTGGTGCAAAACACACAGACACATACCCGGACATAACACACACACAGACACACAATACACATGCAGGACAAGTATTTCATGTATACAGTCTAGCAAACTCCCCTCCCTCTCCCACCCCATCAACATGGGATTGTTGTCTGAAGAGGGCGCGCAAAATCATTGAGGACCCCTTCCCCCCTGTACATGGCATCTTCCAGCTGCTCCTGTTGGGGAAGAGATCCAGGAGGATTAGAGCCAGCGCCACCAGGCTGAGGAACAGCTTCTTCCCACGGGCACTGAGATCACTGAATGACCAAAGGAACTGCTCACACTCACCCTCCGAGACCCTCATATTTACGAAACAATATTTATTTATGTAGACAAAATACTTGTCCTGCGTATGTGTTGTGTGTGTCTGTCTGTGTGTTATGTCTGGGTGTGCGTCTGCGTGTTTTGCACCGAGGACCGGAGAATGCTGTTCCATCGGGTTGTACAATCAGACGACAATAAATTTGACTGGGAGTTTTTATGTTCAGTGTCGGCTTTCAGTGTTTTTTGTTCTTTTAAAAATGTTAAATACTTTAAATGAGATAAAGAACGGTTTCTTCCAAAGCTGCCTTTGACTTGAAAATATTGCTGTCTTTGCCACGAGTGGGCCCCGGCACATGGGCCGGAACTCGGATGCTGAGTGGGCCCTAGACCAAGAATGGTTGAGAACCACTGGTAGGTAGTTTGTGCCATGCGTGGGTGTGGGTGGAGGTTGGAATTGGGGAGGAATTTTGGGAATGTAGGGGAGTTAAATAGGAGCAGTGTGGGACTGACGCTAATGGTTCTGTAATGATAGGGATTTTGTGTCACCGGAGGGGGGGGGGGGCGGAGGTAAAATGTTCAGAACTCCTCTCAGTGAGAAATGTCCACCACTGTCCCCCCCACCATGGTGAGAAATATTCCCCCCCCTCTCTGCCGGAGGCAAAATGTACAAGACCCACCCCTCCCTGCCATGGTGAGAAATGTCCAACCCCCTCCTCTTGACCAGGGGTAATGTCCAAGCACCCCCCCCCCCCAACAAGTGAGGAAGCGCCACAGGTTAGCCCCCTCGCCAAGCTCCATTTCCCAGTCCTCGAATTGACTACCCTCCCTCCCCAGGGTGAGGAGGGTTCTCACTGCCACCACCCCTTGCACCCTCTCCATGATTGCAAACCTCTCCATGAATGCAAACCTCTCCCCCACCCTCATCTCCAGCAGCCAGAACCCTAGGTGTGAGGTGCATGGGTGGGGGGGTACGGGGGGGGGGGGGGGGTACCGGGACGCTTGAGGTACTGTGACAGACAGTCCAGACGCAGCACTCTTTCCTTCTGATTGGTTATTTATTCGTCATTAAAAAGACTGGCAGCCCTTCAAATTAAAAACAGGTCCACATAGAGGGTGGCAAAACAGCATCGACAAATGGAGGGGGCTCGCACAGGCGCTAACCCTTGACGTAACATAGAGGCGTGTGCGGAGGGAGGGATGCACAGGTGGTGGGAGGGTTGAGCCCATTTCCTTCATTCCGTCCACGAAGGCACTCAGCAGTGGGAATTGACGTGGGGCCCGAGGCGTCGCCAGGAACTGCTCAGCCAAACATGGTCAACTTCAGCCACTGCGGGAACAAGAGGAAAGGGGGGAGGGATTTATCAACCGCTGGATGGACACAGGAGCACTTTGTTGGGTATGCGCACACACACGTGCATGACTTCATGCACACACTCCCTATCCACCCCGTTCAGACCCCTCAGGATCTCCCCCCACCCCTTCAATCCACTCACCCCCTTGTTCTCCAAAACTCCCAGCAGACACACGCTCAGCCAGTCCCACCTCCCCTTGGAAGACAACCCACCTTGTTCGTGTATCCGTCCAGGAAACCTCCCACAGAAGTTCATCCCACAGAGGTTCATCCCACAGAGGTTCATCCCACAGAGGTTCATCCCACAGAGGTTCATCCCACAGAGGTTCATCCCACAGAGGTTCATCCCACAGAGGTTCATCCCACAGAGGTTCATCCCACAGAGGTTCATCCCACAGAGGTTCATCCCACAGAGGTTCATCCCACAGAGGTTCATCCCACAGAGAGGCAGTGGTCTCCAAGGAAGAATCATTCCTGACCACCCAAGGTTTCAGTTCTTTTAAATTTTATTTACAGCATGGGAGAAGATGATTCCTGGCCATTCAAACCCAATTAAACTACAATCACCAGTACATTTCGAATGGTGGGAGGAAACTGGAGCCCCCAGAGGAAACCCATGCAGACACGGGAAGAACGCACAAACGGACAGCGCTGGGTTCAAACCCGGGACGCTGGTGCGGTGTCCAGTCTGTTCCGAGGACACATCCCGTCGTCCAGCTCGGGACGTTCAGACTGGTTCAGGATGTTACGGGGAGTCCAGGCAGGGAAAAGGGAACTATTCCCAATGTGCTGAAGATCTAGGACCAGCAACACCAAGGCTGTGAATTAGAGGCAGCGTCCGAGGAATGAGGGCAGCTCCTCTCCACGCTGGTGGGGGACGGGGGGGAAACCGGGACTCTTTCCCGCATGACCCCGGAACTCTCCCTCCCCCACACAGCAGTTCAAGGTGGCAGCTCCGCACTCCCAACCCTGTCAGTGATGAGTGATGAATTCTGGGGTCACAGGTGACCACAGATGCTGGAATCTACGCAAGAACGTCAGAAAGAGGAGCATTCAGCCCATCGAACCTGACCCGCCAGTCAATGTGATCGTGGCTGATCTAATGAGAGGCTCATCTCCATCGGCCTGCCTTTTCTCCCTATCCCTTAATTCCCCCAAAATTCTCTCCAATCTTGTCTTAAATCTATTTACTGAGGTCGTCTCCACTGCTTCAATGGGCAGCGAATTTTCACCCTCTGGGAATAGCAGTTCTTCCTCATCTCCGTCCTAAATCTACTCCCCTAAATCTTGAGGCCATGTCCCCTCGTTCTAGTCTCCCCCACCAATAGGAACTTATTGACCTCTATCTTATCTAAGCCTTTCAGAATTTTATACGTTTTATAAAATCCCGTCTCATTCTTCTAAATCCCAGCAAGTACAGTCCCAGACGACTCAATCTCTCCTCATAGGCCGACCCCCTTCTCCATGGAATCAACCTGGTGAACTCCCTCTGCACCACCCCCATGCCAGTCCATCCTTCCTCAAGTAAGTAGACCAGAACTGCACCCAGTTCTCCAGATGTGGCCCCATCAGGACCATCTGGAGCAAACCACAAACCACTGGACTACCCCAGCAGATCAGGCAGTATCCACGGAGGTGGGGGGATGGCTGAGGTTTCAGATTGAGAACCCGCGTCAGGATTAGGTCTTGGCAATGAAACCAAATTCACCCCCCTCCAAAAAAAACTGAATAAATAAATGAACAAAGCAGTCAGTGAAGTTTGGGAGGTTCCTGACAACTGTGGCGACAGTGGGTTCAGGGTACTGATGGTCTCGGTGAATGGGTGGATACGCTCGAGCAGCCAAGTGCTCCCTTTCAGAGTGGTTTATAGTTTTCCAAAGGTTGGAGGACACTGGGTAAAGGGTGCCCTAGAAACATGGAACATTACAGCTCAGAATACAGGCCCTTCGAGGCTGGGCCAAATTGTTACCCTGTCTCATCCCTTGGGCCTGCCCCCAGTTTATGTCCCTCCGCACCCTCACCCCCCATCCATTGGCCTCAGTGTTAAAACTGAGCCCGCATTCACCACTTCAGCTTGTTCCCCACCCCCACCATTGTGTAAAGAAGTTCCTCTTAAACCTTTCCCCTTTCACTTTTAACCCACGTCCTCTGGTTTGTATCTCAGTGGGAAAAGCTGACCTACATTTACTCTGTCTGTCCCCCTCATAATTTTAAATCCCTCCATTAAATCTCCCCTCATTCTTCTACGCTCCAGGGAATAAAGTCCGTACCTGTTTAACCTTTCCCTGTAACTCAGTTCCTGAAGTCCAGGTCTTGCTAAAGTCCATATAGACAACATCAACTTTCCTGGTAACCTCAAAACACTCAATAAGATTGGTTAAGCACGACCTATCATACAAAGCCACGATGACCATCCCTGATCAGTCCCTGGCTGTCCAAGTACTTGTATATCTAATCTCTTAGGATACCTTCTTTTCTGTCCGCAATGCCTCAAACCTGTGTTATCATGGTGTCTGAGAGGGCAGGAGACCGCACCAGGGTTTCGGCTCCCCACACCCATCAATCTGACCAAGACTTGGCTCTCCACCGCAAGTTGGCAGGCGACACTAAGATTGGAGAGCTTGTGGGAAGTGAAGGAGGTTTTCAAAGTTTGCAGAGGAATCTGGACCAGCTGGAAAAATGGTCGATGGAGTTTAATCCAGACAAGTGTGAAGTGTTGCATTTGGAAGGACAAACCAAGTAAGGACATACACGGTGGACAGTCGGGCACTGAGGAGTGCGGTAGAACAGAGGGATCTGGGAACGCTGATAGATAATTCCCTGAAAGTGGCGTCACAGGTGGACAGGGTTGTAGAGAGAGCTTTTGGCACAATGGCCTTCATAAATCAAAGTATTGAGTCCAGGAGTTGGGATGTTATGGTAAAGCTGTACAAGACATTGGTGAGGGCAAACTTGGAGAATTGTGTGCAATTGTGTGAAAGATCTCGATAAGATAGAAAGAGGGCAGAGAAGATTTACTAGGATGCTGCCCAGACTTCAGGAACTGAATTACAGGGAAAAGTTAAATAGGTAAGGACTTTATTCCCTGGAGCGTAGAAGAATGAGAGGAGATTTGATTGAGGTATTTAAAATTATGAGGGGAACAGAGAGTAAATGTAGATCAGCATTTCCCACTGATGGTGGGTGAGATACAAACGAGAGGACTTGGGTTAAGGGTGAAAGAGGAAAAGTTTAGGGGGAACTTCTTCACACATAGAGTGGTGGGGGTGTGGAACAAGCTGAAGTGGTGAATGCGTGCTCAGTTTTAACAGTGAATAAGAATTTGGACAGGTCCATGGATGGGAGAGGTTTTGAGGGCGATGGAGTGGGTGCAGGTCAGTGGAACAAGGCAGAAAAATCATTTGGCACAGAATAGAAAGGCCGAAGGGTCCCATTTCTGTGCTGTCATGGTCTGTGTGTGTATCAACCCCACTTTTCAAAGGCATAATCTGTGGCAAGTAGCTGAGCTCCTCCTGTTTTGTGGTCCTGACTCCAGCACAGGCAGCCTCTCTGGCGTCCCTGAGCCTGGCTGGGTTGGGGGGGGGGGGGGGGTGCATTTGGGGAGGTTTAGAGAATTAGGGTTTGAGCAGGGAGAGGGGTCAGGGAGGAAGGTCGGGCCACAACAAAGTTCACCTGATACACGTTGAAGGTCACCATCCCATCTCGATCAGTGTCCAGCTTCACAAAGGTCCCTGTGAAGAGGAAACAATAGGTCATGGTTCGCCGCTCACCACAGCACAGTCATTCAGCTCATCTAGTCCATGCTAGCCCCCATGGCAGCCAACACATCAGTCCCCCACTTCCCAGCCTAATTTCCATGTCACCCTACACATTAAGCCCTATAGTGCTCTCATCAACCCCTATGGTCTCAGGTCTCAGGGGGGAGGGGACGGACCCTGCAGTATCTTGGGGGGGACCCGGTGATCTCTGGGCAGGTGGGCAGACCCTGCAGTCTCTGGAGGAGGGGACGGACCCTGCTGTCTCCAGGGGAGGGGATGCACAACCCTGTGGATTGGATCAATGGGTCGGTGAATCTTCATGCTTTTAAACTTTATTTAGTATTTTTTCAATAAGAATAAACAGACTTTTACAGAATAAGTAGTCTAATAATAAAACAGTAAAACAAACCCACCCCTCCCCCCTCCCACAACAAATCCTTAAAGGGAAGCATTAAAAATAAACAAAAACATTCAGTAATTTATGATATTACTAAATTCATATTCTTCATATACGGTGTCCACATTTTAACAAAAAAATCATCATTATTATGGAAATTATGTTATTTTCTCCATAAAGATACACTACTTCAACTCATGATGCCATCGAACTATATTTAACTCCGCTTCATCTTTCCATGACATAGCAATACATTTACGAGCAACTGTTAATGTAGACGAATAGACGCTGTCGGAAACTTATCCAACCCCTAATGGGGTAAAATAACCTAACAAAGAAATGTTTGGATCGAAAGGAAATTGAATTTAAAAAAAAAATTTAGTAGATAATTCCTAACTTTAAACCAGACAGGATGAACTTTATCACAAAACCACACAGAATGTGGAAACGTTCCAACACACAATCCACACCTCAAACGCAGATCTGAATTACTAAATCCATAGTTTTTCCATTTTTCAGGAGTTAAATATAACTGAAAAAATTATAATTAACCATACTATATCTTACATTAATTAATTTAGTCAACCCACCATAAACGCATATTTTCCCAATCTACCTGACTCATCTCACAACTTAAATCCTGCTCCCATTTAATCCTAGATGGATCTAATTTTTTTAAACCGTTGTATCTTGTAATAATGCATACATTTCTGATATAAAACCTTGATCTGAAAAATAAGAAACCATAGATTCAAATTTAGTTAACTTAGAAATTTTCATTTCTCTTCCAAAATTATCTTTCACTAATGCCCTAATTTGGTAATAAACAGAGAATTCTCTAAAATCCCAAATTTCTCTTTAAGCTGATTAAATGATAAAAATTTACCACCTTCAAAACAATCCACCAATCTTTTTATACCTTTAATCCACCAATCTTCTAAAACTCTATTATTCAATGAAAAAGGAATCAATTTATTTTGATATATTGGGGTTTGAACTGATAAACTACCTTTTGATCCTATTAATAAATTCCTTTTAGTCCAAATTTCTAATAAATGATTCAAAATTGGTACATTATATTTCTGCAGTAAGATAGTATTCCATTTAAATACAAACTGATGGGGACAAGGTTCCAATATCGCAGCCAATTCCACCCTAGCCCAACTAGAAGGGTTCGAAATGTCTAACATACGATTAATAAATTTTAATTGAGCTGCTTTATAATAATTTCAAAAATTAGGTAATTGCAAACCTCCCAAACCAAACTGTCAGGTCAATTTATGCATCACTACTCTTGCTAAATTTACTTTCCATAAAAATTCTCGAACTACTTTATGTAAATCTTGAAAAAAGGATTTTGGAAGAGAACAAGGAATCGACTGAAACAAATATTGAATTTGTGGAAAAATATTCATCTTTATAAAATTTACTCGACCTAGTAAAGTTAAAGGTAAATCTTTCCATTTAATCAAATCCACTTTAATCTTTCTCATTAATGGTACATAATTTAAATTATACAATGATTGGAAATTTACATCAATCATTATCCCTAAGAACTTAATTTTATCAGTCCATCGAAATTTACTAATTTGTCTAGATTGATCGTAATTTCCTTCAGAAATTGGGAGTATTTCACTTTTATCTCAATTCACTTTATATCCAGATAATTTACCATATAATTCTAAACAATTTTGTAAATAAATTAAAGATTGATCCGGATTAATTAAATATATCAAAACATCATCAGCAAATAAATTAATCTTATATTCATCCTGTCCAAACTTTATACCTGTAATATTCTCATTCTGCTTGATAGCCTGAGCTAATGGTTCAATGACCAACACAAATAGGGTTGGCGACAAAGGACAACCTTGACAAGTTGAACGCGTTAATTTTAAAAAGGAAGAAGTTTGACCATTTGTCGCCACCCTTGCCTTCACCCAACCAATAAATAAGGGTCCAAATTTATATTTCTCCAAAACTTTAAATAAAAAATTCCATTCAACCCTATCAAAAGCTTTTTCAGCATCTAATGATAGTACCATTGGTAGGTTGGGTTGCTGATGTGAAGCACTGATCAATGAAACCACTCTAAGAATATTATCAGAAGCATACCTATCTTTAATAAAACCAGCCTGGTCAGGATGTACTAATTGTGGTAAATACTTTACTAATCACACAACCCTTGATTGCTCAGGGATGAGGGGAGAGATGGGGATGAGGAGGGGGATGGGGAGGGGGAAATCGGTGACTCACGGTACATGGTCTCGAGCCGGATGATGCAGCAGATGAAGTTGTCGAAGTTGATGGAGAGGTCGGGCTCAGCGAAGCGGCTGATCAGCACGTTGTGGAGCTGGTTATTCAGCTTGAAGCCTGAGAGGGCGAGATGCTGGGAATCAGACACTTCCCCTCAGAGTCCTCACACCCTCCCCCTCCCACCGGAACACCCCCTTTCCCCATTCCCCCCTGACCATCCCCCCTGCTCATTCCCCCCTGGACACCCTTGCCCCCCCCGGGACCCCACCTTGTCCCACAACCCCTGGGACCCCACCTTGCCCCACACCACCCAGGTCCACCCTTGCCCCACTCCCCTGGGATAACGCCTCACCCCATTCCCCCCACCCCGGAACCCCCTATGCCCCACTCCCCTCGGGACCTCCCCTTACCCCACTCCCCCCGGGACAACCCCTCATCCCACTCCCCCCAGTTAGGATGGCCATTACTAAAAGGTAAAGGTGCAGAACCAACGTTTCAAGGCCTGAGACGTCGGTTCTGCATCTTTACCTCTGCTCTATTAAGTACGCTGTTTGACTGAGTTTCTCCAGCGTCGCGTTTTCATACACCCACCCACACCCTCTCCCCACTGTGATGTTTGGGCACCATGCCAACCTCGCCACCAACACCCAGACCAGGGCCCGGATGGAGAATGCAGGCACCCCCTCCCATGGTGGTGGGCTGACTAGCGACTGCCCACAGCCATACCTGCTGACTCAAGAGCCAGCCTCATCTCGTAGGCATTCATCGTCCCGGATTTATCCAGATCAAACTGCCTGAAGATTCCCTGTGGGAAAAGTGCAAGAATATCACTTAGGACCCCCACACCCACCAGAACGTCCCTCAGGACCCCCACACCCACTGTCTCTCTGGAGACCACAGGACAGTTAAACCCCTCATCCCCTCTCCGGAGAATGTAGCACACAATTAAACCCCTCACTGTCGGATCCACCTCCAGGAATGGAACAGGCTGGAAGGTCCGAACAGCCTAACAGCCTTTTCTCGTGCCTGCAACTCAGAGCCCTCTGCATTCCAGAATGCTTTCAAGCCAGAGGGAACCCTGGGAGACGGTGACGTGGTGCGGCCGAACGGAGGGACCCACAAGGGAAGTGGTGTGGGCGTGGGGCTCCAGGGCTGGACATCCGCTGACTCTAGTCCTGGCGGCAGGGGAGAACGTAGAAAGATGAAACCCTTTGCTCTCACCAGCCACTTGCGAATCTTGTTCCACAGGACATTGAACTCCGTCAGTCCTAGCCTCCCGTTTCCGTCCCGCTGTGGAAAGGGTTGTTCTCTAAGGAAAACAGCTGGCCATCCCTGTTCATCCCAACCCAAGCCCCGGCCTCGCTGCTGCACACATTCCCCCCCACCCCTCTCCCATCGCAGATACCTCGTCTGGTGACTCCATCTCCACGCTGGACAATGCCCCTTGCCTGCAGATCCCCTCCGACATCTCACCCACAGCGTCAACCTCCAGTACAAACCAGGATTTAACGTCCACATCTGAAATTTCGACTGGCCCGCTTCTCATTCCCCCTCCCTCCACCCCCTTCCCTCTCCATTCACAGAGCCGTCCCTCCCTCCCTCATCCACCAATGACATCCTGCCCGTAGGACCGTGCTCCTTCTCCACCCCCCCCATTTTGTTCGGGCACCTGCCAACATCTCGCTTGTCCCTTGATGAAGGACTCAAGCCCAAAATGATGGCGATGCATCTTTATCTCTTGTTACCCAACATATACTGTCTGACCTGCTGAGTTTCTCCAGCGTCCGGTTTTTAATAACCCCCATCGGCAAGCCCACAACTGGAGTATATTCCTCACCCTCATTTCCACGTCCGGAATTAATGCCCTGCATTGAGTCGGGAGAAACTGTGGCATTTGGAGAAGTCTACTCGATGATAGTCAGCGTAGCGTTGTGAAGGGAAGGCCGTGGCTCACGGGACTAACTGAGTTCAGTCAGGAGGTTAGAAAGGAAATTGATGAGGGTGGGGGTGGGGGGTAGATATGGTCTACATGGATTTCAGTGAAGCAGTTGACAAGATCTGTTGTCCCCCCCCCCCAAGAGACTCATCCAGAAAGTCATGAGGCACGAGATCCGTGGAACGTTGGGCGTGTGGATTCAGAATTAGCTTGTCTGTTTACAGGAAGGATTCTACCTGGAGGTCAGGGACTAGTGGAAGGGCCATGGGGATCTGTTCTGGGACCCCGGCCTGGATGAAGAGGCGGAAGGATGGGCCAGTGAGTTTGCGGATGACACAAAGGTTGGAGGGGTTGTGGGGAGTTGAAGGTTACAACAGGATGTAAACAGGAAGCAAAGTTGGGCAGAGAAGTGGCAGATGGAGTTCAATCCAGATGAGGGTGAGGTGGTACATTTTGGAAGGTCGAACCAGAAGGCTGAGAACAGGGTTAATGGTCAGTTACTTAACAGTGTGGAGGAACAGAGGACATTGGGGTCCAAATCCTTACATCCCTCAAGGTCACCGCACAGGTTGATAGGATAGTTAAGAAGGCCGATGGGATGCTGGGCTTCATTAGTTGGGGAATTGAGTTCAGGAGTCGAGAGGACACATTGCAACTCTACAAATCTCTGGTGAGGCCCCACGGAGTACTGTGTTCAATTCTTCATTACAAGAAGGATTTGATGCTGTGGAGAGGGGGCAGAGGAGATTCACCAGGATTGGGAAATAAGTCTTATGAAGCAAGGTTGGCAGAGCTGAGACTTTTCTCTTTGGAAAGGAGACTTGATCGAGGTTGACAAGATCCTGAGAGGCGTAGACAGGGTGGATGGCCAGCACCTGTTTCCCAGGGTGGGATCAGCAAAAACCAGAAGATGTTTGTACAAAGTGAAGGGAGGAAAGTTTAGGGGAGATGTCAGGGGGAAGTTTTTTTTTTTTTTTTACACAGAGAGTTGCGGGGGCTTGGAATGCCTTGACGGGGATGGTGGTGGAGGCTGGAACATTGGGGGCATTTAAGAGATTCTTAGACAGGGACACACACGGATGGAAGGAAAATAGAGGGTGACGAGGTAGGGAGGGTTTCATTTTTTATGGATTAGCACAACACCGTGGGCCGAAGGGCCTGTACTATGATGTAATGTTCTGTGTTTTCCCTGAACCTCCACCTCTGGAGTTAAACCCATCCACACAGGCCACATCTGGAGATAGTTGCACTCCCCTCCAGGTTACAGATATGGAGCCCCAACCTCCAACCCCTGCAAACTGCCCCTCACCACCAATTTCCACATTTCCTTATCTGTTCACCTCCCCCCGGCCTCTCCTTTAATTCAGGTGCCTGCCTGTTTCTTACTCTTACGTTGACTCAAGCCCGAGAAGTTGGTTACCAACTGGTAATGGTCGCGTTTGGGGGAACAGTTTTTAGGGTCAAATTTAAGGAGTTGAAGGGAACTACTATTGACCGCGGTACCTGCGTCGTTCGAAGTGTTGGAAGCTTGGATGGCTGGGGTCCGGTGGTAAGTGCGCATTCGGGGCATTGGGAACTCCGGTGGGCAGGCAGCCAGCATAAGGGCCTGTGGTTGGGGTGTCAGGTGCTCGGGTGAATGGGCAGTAGGGAGTTCAGATGGGTGGACGGGGCGTTGGGTGCTCAGAATGGTGGGCAGTCGGGAGTTTGGTTAGGTGGGCGGGGCATTGGGCACTAGGATGGGCAGACGGGGTTTCGGGTGCTCAGATGGGTGGACGGGGCGTCTGGTGCTCGGATGGCGAGCGGCAGGGCCAAGGCTAAGGATGGTGGTTGGGGCATTGGGGGCTTGGATGGGAGGACAAGCAGAGCCAAAATCAGGAAGGAGTCAACTTTTACCACCCAGCCACATCTGGAGTACACCACACCAGTCCCAACCTCTGGAGTTATTCTCTCTCCCCTGGGTCACACATCTGGACAAAATGCTCCCACAGCCACCTCAACACCCCCACCCCCACACATAGGCCATCGACTCAGGGAGGAACAGGTCCCAAAGCCGCACCCCTCCAGGATACGTCCATAAGATTGATCATGCACCGGCAGGAATCCATGCTGAACCCAGATGTCTTCAGGTCTTGGTCTGCGGGGAAGGGGAAACACGGCGAGTGGACGAGAGGTATTGGGGTGGGGGTGTGTGGGAGAGGGACTGGTAGAGGGAGAGGGGGTGGGAGGGGGAAAAGAAAGGGAGGAGAGAGGTGCGAGGTGGAATATAGCAACGAGAGGTAAGGGGAGGAGGAGACTGGGTGGAAGGGGAGAGGGGAGGGGGAGAGAGGAGGGGAGAGGGGAGGGCAGGGAAAGGGGATGGGGAAGGGGAGAGGGGAGGGGGAGGGGGAGGGAAGGGGGAGAGGGGAGGGGAGAGGAGAGGGGAAGGGGAATGGGAGGAGGGGAGGAGAGGGGACGGGATAGGGGAGAGGGGAGGGGAGAGGAGAGGGGAAGGGGAATGGGAGGAGGGGAGGAGAGGGGACGGGATAGGGGAGAGGGGAGGGAAGAGGGGAGAGAGGGGAGGGGAGGGGGAGGAGAGGGGAGGGGAAGGGGAGAGGGGAGGGGAGGGGAAGAGGAGACGGGAAGAGGAGAGAGGAGGGGAAGGGGAGAGAGGAGGGGAAGGAGAGAGAGGAGGGGAAGGGGAGAGAGGAGGGGAAGGGGAGAGAGGAGGGGAAGGGGAGAGAGGAGGGGAAGGGGAGAGAGGAGGGGAAGGGGAGAGAGGAGGGGAAGGGGAGAGAGGAGGGGAAGGGGAGAGAGGAGGGGAAGGGGAGAGAGGAGGGGAAGGGGAGGGGAAGGGGAGAGAGGGGAGGGGAAGGAGGAGAGGGGAGGGGAAGGGGAGAGGGAGCAGGGATGGGCAATGCTTACGTTTCCCCACCACACGGTTCAGGATGGTCTGAAGCTCTTTCGTGGAGACCTGCATGTCCTGTAGACAGACATTTACACCTCAGTGGGTGAGGCAGCTGTCTGGCCATGCAGCCACTTCCCAGGAGAGCTGAAACCCCAACGCCCTCCGGTCTGCTGCACCCCTCCTGTCTCTTAACCCCCACTGGTAAACTACACCCATCCCTGTCTCTGTAACCCCATCCGGTCCCCTACACCCATCCCTGTCTCTGTAACTCCCTCCAGTCTCCACACCCCTCCCTGTCTCTGTAACCCCCTCCGGTCCTCCCTGTCTCCAGAACCCCCTACATGCCTCTAGAGAGGTGATGGGAAGATGGGTGTGTGCCCCCAGAATGATACTTGTGCCCCCTCATTGCCCTCGTGCTGAAAACAGGACACCCCTCCTCCAGGCCCTCTCTCACCTAGGGACTGACCCTTGACCCACACTCTCTGGTCAAAATCCTTCAACCCATATCTGGCACACTCCCTCACCCCTGCCCACCCATCCCGGGACTCACCTCCCCTGCCAGTTGTCGAAAGAGGCTCTTGAACCTTTCATCGATTTTGTGTTCAGGAATTTCCTCCTGTCAGCAAGAGGGGTCAAGTTCGTTAAACATTATCCAAATGTTCCTGAACTCCAGCTAGCTTCAATCGTGTTATTGTGAGGTTTACTAACAGTTGGAACGTTTTCTCCAT
Source organism: Narcine bancroftii (assembly GCF_036971445.1). Lineage (NCBI taxonomy): Eukaryota > Metazoa > Chordata > Chondrichthyes > Torpediniformes > Narcinidae > Narcine > Narcine bancroftii. The sequence goes on from NC_091476.1 coordinate 76,806,451, forward strand.
CTCGTCTCCTCGCTGGTGAAAGATGTGGATGTGGAAGGTGTTCTAAGAGATCAGATGTACAAGTATTTGGACGTGTTGCATTTTGGAAGGACAAACCAACAAGGTGAACGGTTGGGCACTGAGGAGCGCGGTAGAACAGAGGGATCTGGGGATACAGATACATAATTCCCTGAAAGGGGTGTCACAGATGGACAGGGTTGTAGAGAGAGCTTTTGCCATATTTGGCCTTCATAAAGTATTGAGTGCAGGAGATGGAATGTTGTGGTAAAGTTGTACAGACATTGGTGAGGCAAAATTTGGAGAATTGTGTGCAGTTTTGGTCACTGAACGACAGGAAAGATATCAATAAGATCAAAAGAGGGCAGAGAGATTTACTAGGATGTTGCCCGGACTTCAGGAACTGAGTTACAGGAGAAGGTTAAACTTTATTCCCTGGAGCGTAGAAGAATGAGGGGAGACAGACAGAGGCTGGGTGAGATACAAACCAGAGGACATGGGTTAAGGGTGAAAGGGGAAATGTTTAGGGGGAACTTCTTCACACAGAGAGTGATGAGGGTGTGGAACGAGCTGAAATGGTGATTGTGGGCTCATTTTTAACATTGAAGAAGAATTTGGACAGGTCCATGGATGGGAGGGGTATGGACTGGGTGTTGGTCAGTGGGACTAGGCAGAGTAATAGTTCTGCACAGATTGGATGGGCCGATGGGACTTCTGTGCTGTAATGTTCTGACTCTATGGTGTGGAGAGATGTTTTACCAGGATGTTGCTGTTATTGGAGGGCGCGTCTCATCCAGATAGGTCTTTTCTCCTTGGATTTGGAGGATGGGGTGTATTTGACGAGAGGCATCAATCGTGATCACGGCTAACAGATTTTACCTCAGGGCTGAAATGGCCAGCACGAGGGGAGACAGTTTTAATGTGCTTGGAAGGAGGTCCGGTGGGGAGAGAAATATTCTCCACACAGAGAATGGTGGCTGCATGGAATTGCTGCCGACCAATAGCGGTGGCGACAGGGACAACGGGGTCTTTGAGGAGACAGCGCTTGGCACTGAGAGAAATGGAGAGTTGTGCAGTGGGGAAACTCCAGGTGGTTGCTGGGGTGGGCTATCAGGTTGGCACAACACCGTGGGCCGAAGGGGCTGGACTCTGCTGTCGCTCTCGACGTTCTCAGTCCCATTTTCCAGGACATCACTGTTCCCTCCCCTGAATTCATGAGCTTCCCTGACCCTCACCATGGTTGGTGCAGCCAAGAGGATGGGACTAGTTTAAATTGGCCCAGTAATCGTGGGGCCCAGGGCCTGTCCCTATGCTATTCTGCTCGAGGACATCGACCAGTTCTCCCCCTCCACTCCTGAACCCAAACTGCTGGGGCTTCTCCCAAACTCATGCAAGTTTGGATGGTCACAAAATCCATCAACTACCTCACGGGCCAAGGCGACAGAAAGCAAGGGGATGGTCTGCTTTTAATATCTTCACTTTTCTCGGTCATTTTTAATTTCCGCTCTCTCTTCAGGCTTGTCTGTGCACTGAGAATTGTGCCCTTTATCAGTCAAGATGGAAGCCACTTTTTGATGAAGTCTTTTTTTTAAATGTAGACACAGCTCGGTAACGTTCTGGCCCACAAGCCTATGGTGCCCAGTTAACCACCCCCCCGGGTGGGCGGAAACCGGAGCCCCCAGGGAAAACCCACGCAGTCATGGGAAGAGCGTACAGACAGTGCCTGATTCGAACCCCGGTCCTGGTCGCTGTCAAGCCGCCCAGGCCGCCAAATGTTACAGCCATTCCTGCATGCTCGTCCCATTGTCTTTGCTCCATATTCTCCCGTCTCCATTCCCTCTTTACCAAACGTTTGCCGGTTTGTAAAGCACCCCCCCACCCCCACCCAGTCCTCCTAAGGTAGATCAGAAACAGGGGGCAGGAGTCGGCAACTCGAGCCACTGCGTCGTTCTGATCTGATCAGTGGCTCCACTCCACCGACCCTTAATTCCTTGCTTTATGTAAAATTCTCACTGAGCCTGTGAAGAGTTTTCTCAGGACCACTGTAACAATTTTCGTTACCACAATTCTCGGAAATTTGCTAATTGCTCAATGGCTTATCTGTGGGTAAACCCTTTAGTTTATCAATCGCTCCGAGTCAAATCACACCTCACGTGAGCGAGCACGGCTTTGACACGGTCAGGCTGTCTGCAGTGTCTCTCCAGGTAATGGAATGCATTTCGAACAGTGTGATGACCTTTCCCTCAGAGAAACTCACTGTGAGATTATGAGCTAGGGCTCACTGACAGATAAAAAGGTCATACCTTAATTTGTTTATAATCGCAATCTTGTGCTGAACAGCTCCACATCAATTTAACCCTTCCCTCCCTTCCATCTGCCTTTCTTAAATGCCCCCAATGTTCCAGTCTCCACCACCAACCCCCGGCAAGGAATTCCAGGCCCCCACAACTCTCTGTGTTTTAAAAAAAAAGCATCTCCCCATAACTCTCCTCTACTCACTCAAACAGATGCCAACACAGCAACTGTTCTGAATGCATTGTGAAACCTGCCTCCAAACTCCTCTTGCCCAGTCCCCATTAGGATGAAGACCTCTTGTGGTCATCTGACTGACTACGGTCAGCGTGAAGCCTTGACGGCGCCAGTGGTCGGGACCAGGGTTCAAATCCCACACTGCCTGTATGGAGTTTGCACGTTCTCCCTGGGAACTCCAGTTTCCTCCAAAACGGGGGGGTTGTACGTTAATGGGGAGTAATTGGGCCAGCACAGGCCGGAAGAGCCTGTTACTGCGCTGTATGTCTGAGGTGGACAAGATGACGAGAGGCATTGATCGTGTGGATGGCCAGAGGCTTTCTCCCCAGGGGCTGAAATGCCCAACACTAGGGGGCATCGTTTTAAGGTGCTGGGGAGTATGTCCGGGGAGGGGGGGGTGGGGTGATGTAAGACGTACATTCTTCACACAGAGAGCAGTGGGGGCGTGGAATGTGCTGTCAGCAACGGCGGGGGGGGGGGGGGAGGCAGGTCTATCGGGGGTCTTTGATGAGGTGGGCGTTTGGAACTGGGAGAAACACGAGGCAGTTGTTAGAGTGGGTTATTGGGTCAGCACAACATTGTGGGCCAAAGGGCCTGGACTGAGATGTTCCCGAGGACAGGCGCGAACCCAGTCCTGTCCAACGGCATCCCTGAGGAGAGATGCGAACCAGCCCTGTTCAACACCGACTCCCCAACTGAGGTGTTCCCTGCAAGCATTCTCCACTGCAGAGGGTCCGGAACATTCTCCCACTGATCAGCGGGGAGGCCGTGACTGGGAAGCCCTGTGCAGCACCCAGCATCTGTGACCACTCAGTCCACGCCCATCATGAGGACCAAGCCTCCATGCGCAGACCCTGCAGGAACCAGAACTGCCAGCCAGGGAGAGCAGTCGGCCGGACATGGGAGCGTCATCCCCTCCCCCCAACAAAGGTGACTATCCCCGGGCAAGCAAATGTTCCACCTCCCCACAGACCGACTGCCTCTGGCCCTCAGGAGAGGCTGTGACCCATCGCACTGTGTCCCTTGACTCCCGGAGGGCCGGAGATCTCCGCCACCGCCCCTTACCTCCTCCTGCAGATCAGCGCTGATGTCATCGTCCAGCTCCCTGCGGAAGACAAGATCGGCGAGGGTTAAGGCTGTCGCGGTGGCCGGCCCCATAACCACTAGCCAATCATCCCCCATTCACCGTCTGACTGGTCTAACGTTCAGCGCAATGCCATTACAGCGCCAGTGATTGGGATTGGGGTTCAAATCCTGCACTGTCTGTGAGGAGTCTGTATACTCTCCCCGTGTCTGAGCGGCTTTTCCCCAGGGGCTCCAGTTTCCTCCCACTCTTTGAAATGTACAGGGGGGTTGTAGGTCAATTGGGTGGCATGGGCTCATGGGCCAGAATGGCCTGCGTAAGTCTACATTTGAAATACATTTCTAGGGGAAGAGGGGGTTTTCTGAATGCAGAGACATGGAGGGGGTTTAACGGAAAGTGGGGAAGTCGATGTTAATACTCTCCGGTTGGAGGGGGCCCAGACGGAAAATGAGGGGGTTGTTCCTCCAATTGCGGGCGGTCTCAGTCTGGGCATACATGAGGCCATGGACGGAGACATTGGCCAGGGAATTGAAATGGGTTTGGACAGATCCACGCACAGGAGATGCTGGCAAATAGGACTGACCCAGAAAGGAAAGGAGGCCGTTGATCCTGCTCTGTGTTCCCCGACACCCTGAGCACATGACCCATTAATGGACCGGCTGCGATCTGGCCGTCCCTATGCCCCACATTCACCAGGGCCTGCTTGCCAGCGAGGAGGGGTGGGGGAAGGAGTGGAAGGTCGACTTACTCCGAGTGGGCTTGCTTCTCCGAGAAGACCCGAAGGCAGAAGTCGCCCTCCCTGTTGGGCTCGAAGGTGGACGGGACAATGATGTACTCCCCCGGCGGCAGCTTGTGGCGGCAGCTCACCTCCCGCAGGTTGATGAAGAGCTCGGACCGCGCTTGCGAGCCGTGCGTCAGGAAAAAGTCGCGCTTCAGGTGGACGGCCGAGCGTCCCAAGTACTGCAACACAACCAGAATGCGGTTCAGGTGGTGTGGTGGGGGAGCAAGGGGCAGAGATGGTGGAGGGATAAGGAAGGGGTGGGGATTAGAGGGGGGTGGGGGAGAGGAGGTGGAGGGACAAGGAGGGGATGGGGGTTAGAAAGGAGGAGGGATGAGAGGGAAGGGGGAAGAGGGACATAGGGGGATGTAAGGGAGGGGTGGGGGTTGGGGGGAGAGATTGGGTGGGGGAAACAGGTCAAGGGCCAGTACATGAGGGAAGGAGATGGGCTCACCTACCCCGACCCGTCAGCCAAACCAATACCCTACATTACACCAGCTGAATCATCTCCCCTCTTTGGCATCAAGCCCCGCTCCCCAACCCAGACCGTTGCAGCCCACCCCCTTCCCCATCTCCATGTCCCCATCTCCGTGTCCCCCTCCCCATGTCCCCTCTCCCATTTCTTTCCCCTCCCCACCCCTCCCGGAGTGGGGTGTTTACCTGCCATCGGGAACCTCTGCTCCCTTCACCTGGATGCACTTACCTCCCTTGGCACCTGCAGGGAAACAGAGACAGAATTAACCCCATGTTGGTCCAAACGGCCCAAATGGCCTCCCTCCCACAGGATCCAGGTCACAGTGCGCACGCGTGGAAGGTCACAGTAGGGGGCACGCAAGGTCGGTCACAGGGGGGCACGTGTGGAAGGTCACAGGGGGCATGCATGGAAGGTCAGGGACCCCCAGAGGGTTGGGAGCACTCCCCCAGCTCATGCACTGCCATGAAGGCGGGCAGCGAACCTCATAGATGGCGAAGCCAATGGTCTCCATGTCCTGGCCTTCCTTGCGGAGTCTGCGCCGGTCCTTCTGCATCAGGGCGACGAGGAAGCTGCAGCCGGGCTCCTGGCCTTGCTGCTCATCGTCCACCTCCCTCAGTTCGATCTTAAACTGCGGGTTGATCCAGAATGTGGCTGGGGGGTGGGGGGAGCATGGGCCTGTCCGTCAACATGGAGTTCCGCCCTCCTCACCCACCTCACTCCACCCCTCTCCCTCTTCTCCTGCCCTCCCTCCTCCCCACCCCTGCTCACCTCTCCCTCCTCTGCCCCTCAATCTTCCCTGCCCCTCCCTCCTTCCTCCTCTCCCCTCCCTCATTCCGTCCCCTCCCTCCTCTCCGCCCCTCCCTCCCTCCTCCCCCTTCCTCCCCACCCCTTCCCCATCACCCCTCCCCTCCCTCCCTCCCTCCTCCCTGTCCCTGTTTAGTCACTGATGGGGGGCCCAGATGAAGGATTTGAGAGATCTCTATGTGGTCAGCGATCAGTAGACTTTGTAAGTCTATAATTCTGGCAGATGGTGGAGCCATAAACCCAACACCAAACATGGAATCATTTTATCCTCTTGTTAAACCAGAACCAGAGGGGCAGGGAAATGCAGAATCTTCAAAAGGCACCAGACAGGTCAAGGAAGGATTATAACTACAGCCCTGAAACTCAGTTTCAATAAGTGAGGCAGAGAGGTGGTGCAGGAGACTGTACCCAACACCCAGACCAGGGTGTGGGGGGGGGTCCGTTCCCCCAGACCCAGACCACGGCGGGGGTCCGTTCCCCACACCCAGACCACTCGTGGGGTTCCATTCCCCACATCCAGACCACAGCGGAGGGGGGGTCTGTACCCACACCCAGATCACGGTGGGGGAGGGGGTCCTGTACCCCATACCCAGACCACGGCGGGGGTCTGTTCCCCACACCCAGACCACTCGTGGGGGGGTCCATTCCCCACACCCAAACCACGGCGGGGGGGGGTCTGTACCCACATCCAGACCACGGTGGGGGGGGGGGGGTCTGTACCCCACACCCAGACCACAGCTGGAACACTGCAGACAGTCCTGCTCACATGGCAGTAAGGAGGTGAATACACAGGGGAGGTTGTTGAGGGGATTCACCAGGATGTTGTCAGGACCGATTAAATTGGAAAGATTACACAAGAACGTCAGAAACTTTCCAAGTCAATTCTTCCAAAGATACCCTGTTCATTCATTTTTCTTTTCCATAAAAATCATCATATAACTAAATTAAATTAAATAACTAAACTAAGATCCTTAAAACAAAGGATAGACTGAAAAAGATACTGAACCCTTGGAAAAATATTCATTTCAATACAGTTCACTCACCCCATTAAAGTAATAGGTAAATCATTCCATCTATTTGGATCATCTTTAATTTTTTTCAAATAATGAAATATAATTTAACATATAAACTTTCCAAATTTTTATCAATTTTAATACACAAATACTTAATCGGATTATTTGTCCAACTAAATTGAGCAACCCTTTTTACATTGCTCATACCAGCGGCATAACTTCACTTTTATCCCAATTAATTTTGTAACCCGATATTGCAATTTTTTAATATAACAAAGCCAAAGAATTCTGTGGATCTGTTATATATCATCTGCAAAAAGACTAATTTATAATCCTCTTTATTTGCTATAACCCCCTTAATTTCAGCTTCTTGTCTTATCAGTTGCACCAATGGTTCAATTGCTGAAACAAACGCAGGAGATGAGGGGAAACCCTGCCTTGCCACCTTAGTTCTTCAGATTTGTGCTTCAGGTGTGGTCAAGAAACAGGTACTTTTTTTCCCATTTGACTTGGACTTGTCCTAAGGTTAAAAGTTTTTGGTTACAAATTAAATTGTTTTTAGAACGGGTATTAAAAGTGAATTTACCTTTTGATCCGTTGTGGTTTTTATTAGGAGAAATTAAGTTGATAGCTTTAAGATTGAGATGGACCATGTACCAAATTGAATTCTTATGTTCAACTCTAAAAAGTGTTTAGCTGTAACATGGAAATCGGACCTGGTTTTAGATATGAAGAGCTGGCATAATGGAATGAAAGCCTGCATTCCTTCAGAAAAGGTTACATATAATTTAAGATATACATATTTTTTCTTTATTAAAGTGTGGAGCCCTTATTTGAAAATTATTGGTGTTAGAATTTGACCTCCCGGTCCGCTCTGATGGGCACCACCGTCCTCACAGCCACAAAGTTTAAATGTGACTGTATTAGATGATGATCTCCTTTTTCCTTCTTTGTAGATGGGGATGGGAGGAGGGAGGGTATTAGCAGGGAGGCTGGGGGGGTTTTGATACACAAATAATTAATCACACTATGCCTGTATCAATATATAGAAATCAATGTTATGTTATGTCATTTTAAATTTTAAATAAAATATCAAAATGAAGTCAGAAACAGGGTCAGGAGGCGGCCATTTGGCCCGTCGAGCCTGCCCCACCAGTCAACGTGATCAGGGCTGATCTGATGAAGAGCTCATCTCCACCGACCTGCCTTTTCTCCATATCCCTTAATTCCCCAACGATGTAAACATCTCTCCAACCTGGTCTTAAATGTATTTACTGAGGTCGCCTCCACTGCTTCAATGGGCAGCGAATTCCACAGATTCCCCACCCTCTGGGAGAAGCAGTTCCTCCTCATCTCTGACCTAAATCTACTCCCCTGGATCTTGAGGTTATATCCCCTCATTCTGGTCTCCCCCACCCATGGAAACAACACACCTACCTCTATCTTATCTATGCCTTTCATCATTTTATATGTTTCTATAAGATCCCCTCATTGATCTAAATCCCAGTGAGTCCAGTCCCAGACAACTCAATCTCTCCTCACTGACCAACCCCCTCATCCCTGGAATCAACCTGGTGAACCTCCTCTGCACCGTCTCCAAAGCCAGTCATCCTTCTTCAAGTAAGGAGGCCAGAACTGCAGGCAGTTCTCCAGATGTGGCCTCACCAGTGCATTGGGGTTGCTGGGGTCAGAATTGAGGGGGATGAGGAGACCAGCAGCAGTGAACAGAAAGGATCCGTTTGCCTCAGAAGAGGGTTTGGGACCCAGGGGAAATACAGTGATGTGGGGGCAGAGAGGGAGATGCGCTGCGTACCTGGGTAGTTCCTGCAGCCTCCGGCAGTGCTGCCCCTCCTCCAGGCCCCCTCATACAGCGAGGTGCTCCACTTGTGCAACTTGTCGGAGTCCAGAGCGTCGGCCGTCAGGTTACAGATCTCCAGCCGGCTGAACTCCCTCCGGAAATCGGCGAAGGACATCCTGGAGGTGGAGAAGGTGCAGAGCCGGTGAGTCAAGGGTCCACTCTGACAGCCCCCCTCACCCGCCGTGAGAAATCTGCAGCAACCTCACTGAATGGGGTAGCAGACACAACAGGCTGAATGGCAGCTCCTGCTTGTGAAAATGCCGGGACTTCACGTGAACAGGGCACAGATTGTGAATGCAAACCTCCCACGGATTCACACAATCCTTGCACATACAGACACAGTCACAAAAACAGATCAACACATAGACACACACACACACAGTCACAGACAGACAGACAAACACACACACACACAGAGTCACAGACCAACAGTCACAGGCACAGGCACACAGTCACAGGCACACATAGACACAGACACAGTCACAGACCCACACACAGTCACAGGCACACACACAATCACAGACCAACACACAGACGCAGTCACTGACACAGACTCACTGATCCAGACATACAGTCACTCAGTCACAGACCGACACAGTCACACACACAGAACGAAAGTCATATACACAGTCACAGACACACACGCAGTCACAGACCCGCACACAGTCACAGTCACAGGCACACACACAATCACAGACCAACACACAGACGCAGTCACTAACACAGACTCACTGACCCAGATATACAGTCACTCAGTCAAAGACCGACACAGTCACACACACAGAACGAAAGTCATATACACAGTCACAGACACACACACAGTCACAGACCCGCACACAGTCACAGGCACACACACAATCACAGACCAACACACAGACGCAGTCACTGACACAGACTCACTGACCCAGACATACAGTCACTCAGTCACAGACCGACAGTCACACACACAGAACGACAAAGTCATATACACAGCCACAGACAGACACACAGTCACAGACACATGCTTGTACATACCCAATACACATGCCTGTATCCTTCACACTTGTACAATGACTGACTTGTACATCATCAAGGACCCACTCCACCCAGCACCCACTCTGTTCTCGCTGCTACCATAGGGAAAGAGGTCTAGAGGCTATAAGACTCGCAACACCAGGTTCAGGAACAGCTGCTCCCCCTCCACCATCAGACTCCTCAACAACAAACTCAATCAGGGAATCTGAGACCAACTAAGTTCGTCCAGCATTTCTATGTTTTTATTACAATGATTCATTAAAGGACGGTTATTATGAACGACATTTATTAAATTAAATGTAGGTGTACAGCACAGTAACAAGCCATATTGGAAAAGAGTCCAGCCACCCAATTTACTCCCATTAACATGTAACGCCTGCAACATAAAACAGTGTAAGGAAACCAGAACCCCAGGGCAAAACAAACGCAGAGCTTCACTTTTTGTCTGACCCTGGGAGTGTATGATGGGATGGTGCGGAGGGAGTTTCACTCTGTGTCTGGCCCCAGCAGTGTGTGATGGGACAGTGTGGAGGGAGCTTCACTCTACATCTGAACCCCGGAGTGTGTGATTGGACAGTGTGGAGGGAGCTTTACTCTGTGTCTGATCCCGAGAGTGTGTGACGGGATGGTGCGGAGGGAGCTTAACTCTGTGTCTAGCCCAGGTAGTGTAGGATGGGACAGTGTGGAGGGAGCCTCACTCTGTATCTGACCCCTGGAGTGTGTGATGGTACAGTGTGGATGGACCTTCACTCTGTGTCTGAGCCTGGGAGTGTATGTTGGGACGGCATGGAAGGAGCTTCACTTTATGTTTGACCCTGGAAGTGTATGATGATACACTGTGGAGGGAGCTTCACTCTGCATCTGACACACGGAGTGTGTGATGGGACAGTGTGGTGGGAACTTCACACTGTGTGTGATCCTGTGAGTGTGATGGGACAGCGGGAGGGAGATTCTCTCTGTGTCTGACCCCAGGAGTGTGTGATAGTACGTTGCAGAGGGAGCTTCACTCTGTGTCTGACCCCGTGAGTGTGTGAACGGACAGTGCAGAGGGAGCTTCACTCTGTGTTTGACCCCGGGAATGTGTGACAGGTCAGTGCAGAGGGAGCTTCACTCTGTGTCAGATGCTGGGAGTGTGTGATAGGACGGTGTGGAGGGATCTTAACTCTGTATCTGGCCCCGGGATTGTCTGATGGGACAGTGTGGAGGGAGCTTCAATCTGCACCTGAACCCTGGTGTGTCTGATGGGACAGTGTGGAGGGAGCTTCACTCTGTGTCTGACACTGGGAGTGTACGATAGAACGGCGCAGAGGGAGATTCACTTCTGTCTCACCACGGGAGTGTGTGACGTGATGGTGCGGAGGGTGCTTCACTCTGTGTCTGACCCTGGGAGTGTATTATGGGAAGGCACGGAGGGAACTCCACTCTGTGTCTGGCCCAGGTAGTTTGTGATGGGACAGTGTGGAGGGAGCCTCACTCGGTATCTGACCCCTGGAGTGTGTGATGGGACAGTGTGGATGGAGCTTCACTCTGTGTCTGACCCCGGGATGGTGTGACGGACAGTGCGGAGGGATCTTCAATCTGTGTCTGACAACGGAGGTGTGTGACGGGATGTTGCGGAGGGAGCTTCACTCTGTGTCTGACCCGGGGAGTGTATGATTGGACAGTATGGAGGGAGCTTCACTCTGTGTCTGAGCCTGGGAGTGTGTGATGGGACAGTGTGGAAGGTTCTTCAATCTGTATCAGACACTGGGAGTGTATGATGGGACGGCACAGAGGGAAATTCACTCTGTGTCTGACCGCAGGAGTGTGTGGTGGGACAGTGTGGAGGGAGGTTCACTCTGTGTGTGACCATGGGAGTGTGATGGGACAGCGTGGAGGATGATTCTCTCTTTATCTGACCCTGGGAGTGTGATGGGACGGCACAGAGGGAGCTTCACTCTGTGTCTAACCCTGGGAGTGTGTGATGGGAGAGTGTGGAGGGAGCTTCACTCTGTATCTGAACCCTGGAGTGTGTGATGGGATGGTGCGGAGGGAGCTTCACTCTATGTCTGACGCCGGGAGTGTGTGATGGGACGCTGCAGAGGGAACTTCACTCTGTGTCTGACCCCGGAATTATGTGATTGGACACTGTGGGGGGTGCTTCACTCTGTGTTTGACCCCGGGAATGTGTGACAGGTCAGTGCAGAGGGAGCTTCACTCTGTGTCAGATGCTGGGAGTGTGTGATAGGACGGTGTGGAGGGATCTTAACTCTGTATCTGGCCCCGGGATTGTCTGATGGGACAGTGTGGAGGGAGCTTCAATCTGCACCTGAACCCTGGTGTGTCTGATGGGACAGTGTGGAGGGAGCTTCACTCTGTGTCTGACACTGGGAGTGTACGATAGAACGGCGCAGAGGGAGATTCACTTCTGTCTCACCACGGGAGTGTGTGACGTGATGGTGCGGAGGGTGCTTCACTCTGTGTCTGACCCTGGGAGTGTATTATGTGAAGGCACGGAGGGAACTTCACTCTGTGTCTGGCCCAGGTAGTTTGTAATGGGACAGTGTGGAGGGAGCCTCACTCGGTATCTGACCCCTGGAGTGTGTGATGGGACAGTGTGGATGGAGCTTCACTCTGTGTCTGACCCCGGGATGGTGTGACGGACAGTGCGGAGGGATCTTCAATCTGTGTCTGACAACGGAGGTGTGTGACGGGATGTTGCGGAGGGAGCTTCACTCTGTGTCTGACCCGGGGAGTGTATGATTGGACAGTATGGAGGGAGCTTCACTCTGTGTCTGAGCCTGGGAGTGTGTGATGGGACAGTGTGGAAGGTTCTTCAATCTGTATCAGACACTGGGAGTGTATGATGGGACGGCACAGAGGGAAATTCACTCTGTGTCTGACCGCAGGAGTGTGTGGTGGGACAGTGTGGAGGGAGCTTCACTCTGTGTGTGACCATGGGAGTGTGATGGGACAGCGTGGAGGATGATTCTCTCTTTATCTGACCCTGGGAGTGTGATGGGACGGCGCAGAGGGAGCTTCACTCTGTGTCTAACCCTGGGAGTGTGTGATGGGAGAGTGTGGAGGGAACTTCACTCTGTATCTGAACCCTGGAGTGTGTGATGGGATGGTGCGGAGGGAGCTTCGCTCTATGTCTGACGCCGGGAGTGTGTGATGGGACGCTGCAGAGGGAACTTCACTCTGTGTCTGACCCCGGAATTATGTGATTGGACATTGTGGGGGGTGCTTCACTCTGTGTCTGACCCTCAGAGTGTGTGATGGGACTGGGCAGAAGGAGTTTCACTCTGTGTCTGACCCCGGGATGGTGTGACGGTCAGTGCGGAGGGATCTTCACTCTGTGTCTGACCCGGGGAGTGTATTATGGGATGTTGCGGAGGGAGATTCACTTTGTGTCAGACCCTGGAAGTGTGTGATGGGACGGTGCAGAGGGAGCTTCACTCTGTGTCTGACCCCGTGAGTGTGTGAACGGACAGTGCAGAGGGAGCTTCACTCTGTGTTTGACCCCGGGAATGTGTGACAGGTCAGTGCAGAGGGAGCTTCACTCTGTGTCAGATGCTGGGAGTGTGTGATAGGACGGTGTGGAGGGATCCTAACTCTGTATCTGGCCCCGGGATTGTCTGCTGGGACAGTGTGGAGGGAGCTTCAATCTGCACCTGAACCCTGGTGTGTCTGATGGGACAGTGTGGAGGGAGCTTCACTCTGTGTCTGACACTGGGAGTGTACGATAGAACGGCGCAGAGGGAGATTCACTTCTGTCTCACCACGGGAGTGTGTGACGTGATGGTGCGGAGGGTGCTTCACTCTGTGTCTGACCCTGGGAGTGTATTATGGGAAGGCACGGAGGGAACTTCACTCTGTGTCTGGCCCAGGAAGTTTGTGATGGGACAGTGTGGAGGGAGCCTCACTCGGTATCTGACCCCTGGAGTGTGTGATGGGACAGTGTGGATGGAGCTTCACTCTGTGTCTGACCCCGGGATGGTGTGACGGACAGTGCGGAGGGATCTTCAATCTGTGTCTGACAACGGAGGTGTGTGACGGGATGTTGCGGAGGGAGCTTCACTCTGTGTCTGACCCTGGGAGTGTATGATTGGACAGTATGGAGGGAGCTTCACTCTATGTCTGACGCCGGGAGTGTGTGATGGGACGCTGCAGAGGGAACTTCACTCTGTGTCTGACCCCGGAATTATGTGATTGGACATTGTGGGGGGTGCTCCACTCTGTGTCTGACCCTCAGAGTGTGTGATGGGACTGGGCAGAAGGAGTTTCACTCTGTGTCTGACCCCGGGATGGTGTGACGGTCAGTGCGGAGGGATCTTCACTCTGTTTCTGACCCGGGGAGTGTATTATGGGATGTTGCGGAGGGAGATTCACTTTGTGTCAGACCCTGGAAGTGTGTGATGGGACGGTGCAGAGGGAGCTTCACTCTGTGTCCGACCCCGTGAGTGTGTGAACGGACAGTGCAGAGGGAGCTTCACTCTGTGTTTGACCCCGGGAATGTGTGACAGGTCAGTGCAGAGGGAGCTTCACTCTGTGTCAGATGCTGGGAGTGTGTGATAGGACGGTGTGGAGGGATCGTAACTCTGTATCTGGCCCCGGGATTGTCTGATGGGACAGTGTGGAGGGAGCTTCAATCTGCACCTGAACCCTGGTGTGTCTGATGGGACAGTGTGGAGGGAGCTTCACTCTGTGTCTGACACTGGGAGTGTACGATAGAACGGCGCAGAGGGAGATTCACTTCTGTCTCACCACGGGAGTGTGCGACGTGATGGTGCGGAGGGTGCTTCACTCTGTGTCTGACCCTGGGAGTGTATTATGGGAAGGCACGGAGGGAACTTCACTCTGTGTCTGGCCCAGGTAGTTTGTGATGGGACAGTGTGGAGGGAGCCTCACTCGGTATCTGACCCCTGGAGTGTGTGATGGGACAGTGTGGATGGAGCTTCACTCTGTGTCTGACCCCGGGATGGTGTGACGGACAGTGCGGAGGGATCTTCAATCTGTGTCTGACAACGGAGGTGTGTGACGGGATGTTGCGGAGGGAGCTTCACTCTGTGTCTGACCCGGGGAGTGTATGATTGGACAGTATGGAGGGAGCTTCACTCTGTGTCTGAGCCTGGGAGTGTGTGATGGGACAGTGTGGAAGGTTCTTCAATCTGTATCAGACACTGGGAGTGTATGATGGGACGGCACAGAGGGAAATTCACTCTGTGTCTGACCGCAGGAGTGTGTGGTGGGACAGTGTGGAGGGAGCTTCACTCTGTGTGTGACCATGGGAGTGTGATGGGACAGCGTGGAGGATGATTCTCTCTTTATCTGACCCTGGGAGTGTGATGGGACGGCGCAGAGGGAGCTTCACTCTGTGTCTAACCCTGGGAGTGTGTGATGGGAGAGTGTGGAGGGAACTTCACTCTGTATCTGAACCCTGGAGTGTGTGATGGGATGGTGCGGAGGGAGCTTCACTCTATGTCTGACGCCGGGAGTGTGTGATGGGACGCTGCAGAGGGAACTTCACTCTGTGTCTGACCCCGGAATTATGTGATTGGACACTGTGGGGGGTGCTTCACTCTGTGTCTGACCCTCAGAGTGTGTGATGGGACTGGGCAGAAGGAGTTTCACTCTGTCTGACCCCGGGCTGGTGTGACGGTCAGTGCGGAGGGATCTTCACTCTGTGTCTGACCCGGGGAGTGTATTATGGGATGTTGCGGAGGGAGATTCACTTTGTGTCAGACCCTGGAAGTGTGTGATGGGACGGTGCAGAGGGAGCTTCACTCTGTGTTTGACCCCGGGAATGTGTGACAGGTCAGTGCAGAGGGAGCTTCACTCTGTGTCAGATGCTGGGAGTGTGTGATAGGACGGTGTGGAGGGATCTGTATCTGGCCCCGGGATTGTCTGCTGGGACAGTGTGGAGGGAGCTTCAATCTGCACCTGAACCCTGGTGTGTCTGATGGGACAGTGTGGAGGGAGCTTCACTCTGTGTCTGACACTGGGAGTGTACGATAGAACGGCGCAGTGGGAGATTCACTTCTGTCTCACCACGGGAGTGTGTGACGTGATGGTGCGGAGGGTGCTTCACTCTGTGTCTGACCCTGGGAGTGTATTATGGGAAGGCACGGAGGGAACTTCACTCTGTGTCTGGCCCAGGTAGTTTGTGATGGGACAGTGTGGAGGGAGCCTCACTCGGTATCTGACCCCTGGAGTGTGTGATGGGACAGTGTGGATGGAGCTTCACTCTGTGTCTGACCCCGGGATGGTGTGACGGACAGTGCGGAGGGATCTTCAATCTGTGTCTGACAACGGAGGTGTGTGACGGGATGTTGCGGAGGGAGCTTCACTCTGTGTCTGACCCGGGGAGTGTATGATTGGACAGTATGGAGGGAGCTTCACTCTATGTCTGACGCCGGGAGTGTGTGATGGGACGCTGCAGAGGGAACTTCACTCTGTGTCTGACCCCGGAATTATGTGATTGGACATTGTGGGGGGTGCTTCACTCTGTGTCTGACCCTCAGAGTGTGTGATGGGACTGGGCAGAAGGAGTTTCACTCTGTGTCTGACCCCGGGCTGGTGTGACGGTCAGTGCGGAGGGATCTTCACTCTGTGTCTGACCCGGGGAGTGTATTATGGGATGTTGCGGAGGGAGATTCACTTTGTGTCAGACCCTGGAAGTGTGTGATGGGACGGTGCAGAGGGAGCTTCACTCTGTGTCTGACCCCGTGAGTGTGTGAACGGACAGTGCAGAGGGAGCTTCACTCTGTGTTTGACCCCGGGAATGTGTGACAGGTCAGTGCAGAGGGAGCTTCACTCTGTGTCAGATGCTGGGAGTGTGTGATAGGACGGTGTGGAGGGATCGTAACTCTGTATCTGGCCCCGGGATTGTCTGATGGGACAGTGTGGAGGGAGCTTCAATCTGCACCTGAACCCTGGTGTGTCTGATGGGACAGTGTGGAGGGAGCTTCACTCTGTGTCTGACACTGGGAGTGTACGATAGAACGGCGCAGAGGGAGATTCACTTCTGTCTCACCACGGGAGTGTGTGACGTGATGGTGCGGAGGGTGCTTCACTCTGTGTCTGACCCTGGGAGTGTATTATGGGAAGGCACGGAGGGAACTTCACTCTGTGTCTGGCCCAGGTAGTTTGTAATGGGACAGTGTGGAGGGAGCCTCACTCGGTATCTGACCCCTGGAGTGTGTGATGGGACAGTGTGGATGGAGCTTCACTCTGTGTCTGACCCCGGGATGGTGTGACGGACAGTGCGGAGGGATCTTCAATCTGTGTCTGACAACGGAGGTGTGTGACGGGATGTTGCGGAGGGAGCTTCACTCTGTGTCTGACCCGGGGAGTGTATGATTGGACAGTATGGAGGGAGCTTCACTCTGTGTCTGAGCCTGGGAGTGTGTGATGGGACAGTGTGGAAGGTTCTTCAATCTGTATCAGACACTGGGAGTGTATGATGGGACGGCACAGAGGGAAATTCACTCTGTGTCTGACCGCAGGAGTGTGTGGTGGGACAGTGTGGAGGGAGCTTCACTCTGTGTGTGACCATGGGAGTGTGATGGGACAGCGTGGAGGATGATTCTCTCTTTATCTGACCCTGGGAGTGTGATGGGACGGCGCAGAGGGAGCTTCACTCTGTGTCTAACCCTGGGAGTGTGTGATGGGAGAGTGTGGAGGGAGCTTCACTCTGTATCTGAACCCTGGAGTGTGTGATGGGATGGTGCGGAGGGAGCTTCACTCTATGTCTGACGCCGGGAGTGTGTGATGGGACGCTGCAGAGGGAACTTCACTCTGTGTCTGACCCCGGAATTATGTGATTGGACACTGTGGGGGGTGCTTCACTCTGTGTCTGACCCTCAGAGTGTGTGATGGGACTGGGCAGAAGGAGTTTCACTCTGTGTCTGACCCCGGGATGGTGTGACGGTCAGTGCGGAGGGATCTTCACTCTGTGTCTGACCCGGGGAGTGTGTTATGGGATGTTGCGGAGGGAGATTCACTTTGTGTCAGACCCTGGAAGTGTGTGATGGGACGGTGCAGAGGGAGCTTCACTCTGTGTCTGACCCCGTGATTGAATGAATGGACAGTGCAGAGGGAGCTTCACTCTGTGTTTGACCCCGGGAATGTGTGACAGGTCAGTGCAGAGGGAGCTTCACTCTGTGTCAGATGCTGGGAGTGTGTGATAGGACAGTGTGGAGGGATCTTAACTCTGTATCTGGCCCCGGGATTGTCTGCTGGGACAGTGTGGAGGGAGCTTCAATCTGCACCTGAACCCTGGTGTGTCTGATGGGACAGTGTGGAGGGAGCTTCACTCTGTGTCTGACACTGGGAGTGTACGATAGAACGGCGCAGAGGGAGATTCACTTCTGTCTCACCACGGGAGTGTGCGACGTGATGGTGCGGAGGGTGCTTCACTCTGTGTCTGACCCTGGGAGTGTATTATGGGAAGGCACGGAGGGAACTTCACTCTGTGTCTGGCCCAGGTAGTTTGTGATGGGACAGTGTGGAGGGAGCCTCACTCGGTATCTGACCCCTGGAGTGTGTGATGGGACAGTGTGGATGGAGCTTCACTCTGTGTCTGACCCCGGGATGGTGTGACGGACAGTGCGGAGGGATCTTCAATCTGTGTCTGACAACGGAGGTGTGTGACGGGATGTTGCGGAGGGAGCTTCACTCTGTGTCTGACCCGGGGAGTGTATGATTGGACAGTATGGAGGGAGCTTCACTCTGTGTCTGAGCCTGGGAGTGTGTGATGGGACAGTGTGGAAGGTTCTTCAATCTGTATCAGACACTGGGAGTGTATGATGGGACGGCACAGAGGGAAATTCACTCTGTGTCTGACCGCAGGAGTGTGTGGTGGGACAGTGTGGAGGGAGCTTCACTCTGTGTGTGACCATGGGAGTGTGATGGGACAGCGTGGAGGATGATTCTCTCTTTATCTGACCCTGGGAGTGTGATGGGACGGCGCAGAGGGAGCTTCACTCTGTGTCTAACCCTGGGAGTGTGTGATGGGAGAGTGTGGAGGGAGCTTCACTCTGTATCTGAACCCTGGAGTGTGTGATGGGATGGTGCGGAGGGAGCTTCACTCTATGTCTGACGCCGGGAGTGTGTGATGGGACGCTGCAGAGGGAACTTCACTCTGTGTCTGACCCCGGAATTATGTGATTGGACACTGTGGGGGGTGCTTCACTCTGTGTCTGACCCTCAGAGTGTGTGATGGGACTGGGCAGAAGGAGTTTCACTCTGTGTCTGACCCCGGGATGGTGTGACGGTCAGTGCGGAGGGATCTTCACTCTGTGTCTGACCCGGGGAGTGTGTTATGGGATGTTGCGGAGGGAGATTCACTTTGTGTCAGACCCTGGAAGTGTGTGATGGGATGGTGCAGAGGGAGCTTCACTCTGTGTCTGACCCCGTGAGTGTGTGAACGGACAGTGCAGAGGGAGCTTCACTCTGTGTTTGACCCCGGGAATGTGTGACAGGTCAGTGCAGAGGGAGCTTCACTCTGTGTCAGATGCTGGGAGTGTGTGATAGGACGGTGTGGAAGGATCTTAACTCTGTATCTGGCCCCGGGATTGTCTGATGGGACAGTGTGGAGGGAGCTTCAATCTGCACCTGAACCCTGGTGTGTCTGATGGGACAGTGTGGAGGGAGCTTCACTCTGTGTCTGACACTGGGAGTGTACGATAGAACGGCGCAGAGGGAGATTCACTTCTGTCTCACCACGGGAGTGTGTGACGTGATGGTGCGGAGGGTGCTTCACTCTGTGTCTGACCCTGGGAGTGTATTATGGGAAGGCACGGAGGGAACTTCACTCTGTGTCTGGCCCAGGTAGTTTGTGATGAGACAGTGTGGAGGGAGCCTCACTCGGTATCTGACCCCTGGAGTGTTTGATGGGACAGTGTGGATGGAACTTCACTCTGTGTCTGGCCCCGGGAGTGATTCAAACTGTGTCTGACCCCGGGAGTGTGTGATGGGACAGTATGAAGGGAGCTTCACTCTGTGTCTGAACGTGGGAGAGTATGAAGGGATGTTGCGGAGGGAGCTTCACTCTGTGTCAGAGTATGAAGGGATGATGCGGAGGGAATTTCACTCTTCGTCTGACCCAGGGAGTGTGTGACGGGACAGTGCGGAGGAGCCATAACTCTGTGTCTGACCCGGGTGTGTGTGACGGGAAGGTGTGGAGCGAGCTTCACATTGTGACTGATCCCAAGAGTGTGTGACGGGATGGTACGGAGGGAGCTTCACTCTGTATCTGACCCCTGGAGTGTGTGATGGTACAGTGTGGGGGGAGCTTCAATCTGTGTCTGAGCCTGGGAGTGTGTGATGGGACAGCGCAGAAGGAGCTTCACTTTGTGTCTGACCCTGGGAGTGTATGACGATACAGTGTGGAGGGAGCTTCACTCTGTGTGTGACACTGGGAGTGTGATGGAACAGCGTGGAGGGAGATTCTCTCTGTGTCTGACCCCAGGAGTGTGTGATGGTACGGTGCAGAGGGAGCTTCACTCCGAGTCTGAACCTGGGAGGCTATGATGGGACAACGCAGAGGGAACTGCACTCTGTGTCAGACCTTGGGAGGCTATGATGGGACAGAGCAGAGGGAACTTCACTCTGTGTCTGACCCCAGGAATGTGTGACGGGTCAGTGCCGAGGGAGCTTCAATCTGTGTCAGATCCTGTGAGTATGTGATAGGACAGAGTGGAGGGAGCTTCACTCTGTGTCTGATCCCGGGAGTGTGTGACGGGACAGTGTGGAGGGATGTTCATCTGTGTCTGGCCTTGGGCCTGTGTTAATGGACAGTGTGGAAGGAGCTTCAATCTGTATCTGACCCTGGGATTGTGTGATAGGGTTGGTGCAGAAGGAGCTTTGCTCATGTCTCACCACGGGAGTGCTTGACGGGTTGGTGCAGGAGATTCAAAATGTGTCCGACCCCGGGAGTTTGTGATAGGACAGTACGGAGTGAGCTTCACTCTATGTCAGACCCTGGGAGTGTATGATGGGACAGCACGGAGGGAACTTCACTCTGTGTTTGACCGCGGGAGTGTGTAATGGGACAGTTGGAGGGTGCCTCACTCTGTGTCTGACCCTGGGAGAGTATGAAGGGATGGCGCGAAGGGAACTTCACTCTGTGTCTGACACAGGGAGTGTGTGATGGGACGTTGCAGAGGGAGCATAACTCTGTGTTTGACCCCGGGAGTGTGTGACGGGACAGTGCAGAGGGTGCTTCACTCTGTGTCAGACCCTGGGAGTATGTGATAGGATGGTGCGGAGGGAGCTTCACTCTGTGTCAGACCCCGAGAATGTGTGACTGGTCAGTGCTGAGGGAGCTTCAATCTGTGTCAGAGTATGTGATAGGACGGTGTGGAGGGAGCTTCACTCTGCATCTGACCCACGGAGTGTGTGATGGGACAGTGTGGAGGGAGTTTCACTCTGCATCTGAACCCTGGTGTGTGTGTGATGGGACAGTGTGGAGGGTGCTTCACTCTGTGTGTGAGCCTGAGGGTGTGATGGGACAGCGTAGAGGGAGATTCTGTCTGTGTCTGACCCCAGGAGTGTGTGATGGTACGGTGCAGAGGGAGCTACACTGTGTGTCTGACCCTGGGAGGATATGATGGGACAGCGCAGAGTGAACTTCACTGTGTCTGACCCCGTGAGTGTGTGAAGGGACAATGCAGAGGGAGCTTCACTTTGTATTTGACCCCGGGAGTGTGTGATGGGTCAGTGCAGAGGGAACTTCACTCTGTGTCAGACCCTGGGAGTGTGTGATAGGATGGTGCCGAGGCAGCTTCACTGTGTCTGGCCCCACTAGTGTGTGAAGGGACGGTGTAGAGGGAGCTTCACTCTGTGTCTGGCCCCGAGAGTGTGTGATGTGATCAGTGCGGTGGGGGCTTCACTCTGTGTCTGACCCAGGTAGTGTTTGACAGGACGGAGCGGAGGGAGCTTCACTCTGTGTCTGACCCCAGGTGTGTGGGATGGGACGGTGCAGAGGGAGCTTCACTATGTGTCTGACCCCGTGAATGCGTGACGGTGCAGAGAAAACTTCACTCTATGTCTGACCCAGGAAGTGTGCAATGGGATTGTGCGGAGAGAACTTCCATCTGTCTCTGTCCCCGTGAGTGTGTGAGGGGACAGTGCAAAGGGAGCTTCACTCTGTGTCTGACTCCGGGAATGCGTGACGGTGCAGAGGAAACTTCACTCTATCTCTGACCCTGAAAGTGTGCGATGGGATTCTGCGGAGGGAACTTCCATCTGTCTCTGACCCCAGGAGTGTGTGACGGGTCAGTGCAGAGGGAGATTCACTCTTTGTCAGACCCTGGGAGTGTGTGATAGGACGGTGCGGAGGAAGCTTCACTCTGCTTCGGAATCCTGTTGAGTGTGATGGGACAGTGTGGAGGTAGTTTCACTCTTTGTCTGACCCCGGGATTCTGTGATGAGACAGTGCACGGGGATCTTCACTCTGTGTCTGGCTCCAAGAGTGTGTGATGGGACAATGTGGAGGAAGCTTCACTCTGTGTCTGACCCCTGGATTTTGTGACGGTCAGTGCGGAGGGAACTTCATCTGCGTCTGACAATGGAGGTGTGACAGGACAGTGCTGGGGGAGGTTCTCTCTGTGTCTCGCCCCGGGAGTGTGTGAAAGGTCGATGGGGTGGGAGCTTCTCTCCATGTCAGATCCTGGGAGGCTATGATGGGACAGCGCAGAGGAAATTTCACTCAGTTTTTGACCCCGCGAATGTGTGACGGGTCAGTGTCGAGGGAGCTTCACTCTGTGTCAGACCCTGGGAGTATATGATAGCACGGTGCGGTGGGAGCTTCACTTTGTGTCTGGCCCCGGGAGTGTGTGATGGGTCAGTGTGGAGGGAGCTTCACTCTGCATCTGAACCCTGTTGTGTGTGATGGGACAGTGTGGAGGGAGCTTCACTCTGTGTCTGACCCCAGGATTCTATGATGTCACAGTGCGGGGGGAGCTTCACTCTGTGTCTGGCTCCGTGAGTGTGTGATGGGACAATGTGGAGGGAGCTCACTCTGCATCTGACCCATGGAGTGTGTGATCGTACAGAGCGGAGGGAGCTTCACTCTGTGTCTGACCCCTGGATTGTGTGATGGTCGGTGCGGAGGGAGCTTCATCTGTGTCTGACAACAGAGGTGTGTGACGGGACGTGGCTGGGGGAGGTTCACTCTGTGTCTGGCCCATGGGAGTGTGTGACGGGACAGTGCGGAGGGAGGTTCTCTCTGTGTCTGATCCTGGGAGCGTCTGATAGGACAGTGTGGAGGGAGCTTCAATCTGCATCAGAACCCCGGTGTGTGTGATGGGACAGTGTGGAGGGAGCTTCACTCTGTGTCTGACCCCGGGAGTGTGCGATGGGATGCTGCAGAAGGAGCTTCACTCTGTGTCTGATCCAGGGATTATGTGATGAGACAGTGTGGGGGGAGCTTCACTCTGTGTCTGGCCCCAGGTGTGTGTGACGGTGCGGAGGAAACTTCACTCCATGTCTGACCCTGGAAGTGTGCGATGGGATCGTGCGGAGTGAACTTCTACTATGTCTGACCGGGGGAGTGTGGGATGCGACAGTTGGAGGGAGCCTCTGTATCTGACCCTGGGAGAGTAGGAAGGGATGGCGTGAAGGGAACTTCACTCTGGGTCTGACACAGGGAGTGTGTGATGGGATGGTGCGGAGGGAGCATACCTCTGTGTTTGATCCCGGGAATGTGTGACGGGACAGTGCATAGGGAGCATCCCTCTGTGTTTGACCCCGGTAATATGTGACGGGTCAGTGCCGAGGGAGCTTCACTCTGTGTCAGACCCTGGGAGTGTGTGATAGGACGGTGCGGAGGGAGCTTCATCTGTGTCTGACAACAGAGGAGTGTGACGGGACGTGGCTGGGGGAGGTTCACTCTGTTGCTGGCCCCGGGAGTGTGTGACGGGATTGTGTGGAGGGAGCTTCACTCTGTGTCTGACCCCAGGATTCTATGATGTCACAGTGCGGGGGGAGCTTCACTCTGTGTCTGGCTCCGCAAGTGTGTGATGGGACAATGTGGAGGGAGCTCACTCTGCATCTGACCCACGGAGTGTGTGATCAGACAGAGCGGAGGGAGCTTCACTCTGTGTCTGACAACGGAGGTGTGTGACGGGGAAGTGCGGAGGGAGCATCTCTCTGTGTCTGACCCTGGGTGTGTATGATGGGAAGCCGTGGAGGGAGCTTCACTTTGTGTCTGACCCTGGAAATGTATAATGAGACAGTGTGGATAGAGTTTCACTCTGCATCTGACCCATGGAGTGTGTGATGGGAGAGTGTGGACGGAGCTTCACTCTGTGTGTGACCCTGGGAGTGTGATGGGACAGCGTGGAGGGAGATTCTCTCTGTGTCTGACCCCAGGAGTGTGTTATGGTACGGTGCAGAGGGAGATTCACTCTGTGTCTGACCCTGGGAGGCTATAATGGGACGGTGAAGAGGGAACTTCACTCTGTGTCTGACCCTGGGAGTGTGATGGGACTGCGCAGTGGGTGCTTCACTCTGTGTCTGACATGGGGAGTGTGTGATAGGACACTGCTGAGGGAGCTTCACTCTGTGTCTGACCCCAGGATTATGTGATGAGACAGTGCGGAGGGAGCTTCACTCTGTGTCTGACCCAGGTAGTGTTTGACAGGACGGTGCGGAGGGAGGTTCACTCTGTGTCTGACCCCAGGTGTGTGGGACGGGATTGTGCGGAGGGAACTTCAATCTGTCTCTGACCCCGGGAATGTGTGATGGGACAATGCAGAGGGAAGTTTACTCTCTGTCTGACTCCGTGACGTGTGATGAGACAGTGTGCAGGAAGCTTCACTCTGTGTCTGGCACCTGGAGTGTGTGACGGTACAGTGTAGAGGGAGCTTCACTCTGTATCTGACCCCCAGAGTGTGTGATGGGAGAGTGTGGAGGGAGCTTCACTCTGTGTGTGATCCTGTGAGTGTGATGGGACAGCATGGAGCGAGATTCTCTCTGTGTCTGACCCCAGGAGTGTGTGATGGTATAGTGCAGAGGGAGATTCACTCTGTGTCTAACCCTGGGACAGTATGAAGGGATGGCGCGTAGGGAACTTTACTCTGTGTCTGACCAAGGGTGTGTGTGATGGGACGGTGCGGAGTGAGCATAACTTAGTGTTTGACCCCGGGAGTGTGTGACGGGACAGTGCAGAGGGCGCTTCACTGTGTGTCTGACCCTGGAAGTGTGTGATAGGACGGTGTGGAGAGATCTTCACTCTGTGTCAGACCCTGGGAGCGTCTGATAGGACAGTGTGGAGGGAGCTTCAATCTGCATCAGAACCCTGGTGTGTGTGATGGGACAGTGTGGAAGGAGCTTCACTCTGTGTCTGACCCCGGGATTATGTGATGAGACAGTGCGGGGTGAGCTTCACTCTGTGTCTGGCTCCGCCAGTGTGTGATGAGACAATGTGGAGGGAGCTCACTCTGCATCTGACCCACGGAGTGTGTGATGGGACAGAACGGAGTAAGCTTCACTCTGTGTCTGACCCCTGGATTGTGTGACGGTCGGTGCGGAGGGAGCTTCATCTGTGTCTGACACCGGAGGTGTGTGACGGGATGGTGCTGGAGGAGGTTCACTCTGTGTCTTGCCCCGGGAGTGTGTGACGGTACGGTGTGGAGGGAACTTCTCTCTATGTCTGACCCTGGGAGTGTATGATAGGACGGCGTGGAGGATCTTCACTCTGTATCTGGCACCGGGAATGTGTGATTGGAGAGTGTGGAGGGAACTTCACTCTCTGTCTGACCCAGGGAGTGTGTGATGGGACAGTGCGGAGGGAGCATAACTCTGTGTCTGACAGTGGGAGAGTATGAAGGGATGGCGCGGAGGGAACTTCACTCTCTGTCTGATCCCAAGTGTGACGGGATGGCGTCGAGGAAGCTTCACTCTCTGTCCAGCCCGGGTAGTGTGTGATGGGAGAGTGTGGAGGGAGCCTCACTCTGTATCTGTCCGCTGGAGTGTGTGATGGGACAGTGTGGATGAAGCTTCACGCTGTCTGAGCTTAGGTGTATGATGGGACGGCACAGAGGGAGCTTCACTTTGTGTCTGACCCTGGGAGTGTATAATGAGAGAGTGTGGAGGGAGTTTCACTCTGCAACTGACCCACGGAGTGTTTGATGGGAGAGTGTGGAGGGAGATTCGCTCTGTGTCTGACCCCAGGAGTGTGTAATGGTATGATGCAGAGGGAGATTCACTCTGTGACTGATCCTGGGAGGCTATAATGGGATCGCATGGAGGGAACTTCACTCTGTGTCTGACCCAGGGTGCGTGAGATAGGACGGTGTGGAGGGATCCTCACTCTGTCAGATCCTGGGAGTATTTGATAAGACAGTGTGGAGGGAGCTTCAATCTGCATCTGAACCCCAGTGTGTGTGATGGGACAATGTGGAGGGAGCTTCACACTGTGTCTGACCCTGGGATTGTGTGATGATCGGTGCAGAGGGAGCTTCATCTGTGCCTGGCCCCGGTAGTGTGTGAAGGGACGGTGCAGAGGGAGCTTCACTCTGTGTCTGGCCCCGGGACGTTGTGATGGGACAATGTGGAGGGAGCTTCACTCTGCATCTGAACCCCGGAGTTTGTGATGGGACAAAGTGGAGGGAGCTTCTCGCTGTGTCTGACCCTGGGAGTGTGATAGAATGAAGCTCCCTCTGCACCTTCCCATTTCTGACCCCGGGAATGTGTGATGGGACAATGTGGAGGGAATTTCCCTCTCTGTCTGACCCCGACAAGGTCTGACTGGACAGTGCCGAGGGAGCTTCACTCTGATCTGACCCCGAGGATCACAGCACACTCACCAGAACTCACCATCTTCCAGCTTCACCTGCATATCTCTGCACTGGGCTGGATCCACTTGGTTCCATTCATTGGCACTGAGAGACAACAGGACAAAAGTGGAATTACGAGCAAGGGAAGGGCTAACTGCCTTTGGAGGAAATGAGACCAGGGCAGCGGACGTCGGCCTGATCTCCTCGATTTCATGATCCCTGTCCTGATCCCTTTGTTCCTGCCTCTCCCACCTCCTCTGTCATCTCACTCGAGATCCTATGGATGAGCTTGAAATATTTAACCCTCCAAGTTTGATAATACCTCTTCTGTAGATTTTGGACACCCCGACCACGTGTCTGTCACATCCATGCCTCATAGCCAAGAAAATATGTCAACATGACATGATCGTGGACTTCAGGAGGAGCAGGGACGACCACCCTCCACCACACGTCAACAACTCTGTGGAGGAGAGAGTGGAGACACCAAGTACCTTGGAGTAAAACTTCACTAGTGACCTATCGTGGACACTCAACATCTCCTCACTTGTCAGGAAGGCGCAACAGGAACTGCACTTCCTGAGAAGACTGAGTCAGACGTGGCTACCGGCCACCATCGCATCAACCTTCTACAGGAGCCTCTATCAACAGCGTCCTGGCCAGTTGCATCACAGTGTGGGGACAGTGGCTGCAGAGAAATGGATCGGAGGTCAATCCACAGGACCATAAGAGCGGCAGAGAGGATCACTGGGGTCTCCCTCCCCCCTATCGACCAGGATTGTTGTCTGAAGAGAGAGAGCAAAATCATTGAAGATCCCTTTCCCCCTGCACACAGCATCCTTCTGCTGCTCCCATTGGGGAAGAGATGCAGGAGGATCAGAGCCACCACCACCAGGCTGAGGAACAGCTTCTTCCCACGGGCAGTGAGAACGCTGAACGACCCAAGGAACTGCTCGCACTCACCCTCAGAGACCCTCATATTCACTAAACAATATTTATTTGCATAGGTGAATACTTGTCTTGCATGTGTACTGTGTGTCTGTATATGTGTTACATCTGGGTGTGTGTCTGCGGGTTTTGCACCGAGGACCGGAGAACGCTGTTTCATTGGGTTGGACTCGTACAATCGGATGACGTTAACCTTGAAGTTTTTCATGAGAAGCCTCTGCTTGTGGTATAAAGGCAGGAGATTTGCCAGGATCAGAATTTATTGTCATGAACATGTCACAAATTCTTGGTTTTGTGGCAGCCTCACAGGGCTAACATTTCTCTAAACCACCTCACCAAATAAATAAAAATAATGCAAGAAAAAGACAAATTGTGGTTTGAAAAACGTCTTCTGAGGCAAGGTTGGCAGAGCTGGGACTTCTCTCTCTCTGGAGCGTAGAAGGACAAGGGGAGACTTGATAGAGGTCGACAAGATTCTGAGAGGTCAGTGGTCAGCCAGCGCCTGTTTCCCAGGGCAGGGTCAGCAAACACCAGAGGACGCCTGTACTAAGTGAAGGGAGGGAAGTTTAGGGGAGACATCAGGGGGTAGTGTTTTTTTTTAAAACACAGACAGTTGTGGGGGCCTGGAATGCCTTGCCAGGTAAGGTGGTGGAGGATGGTATAATGGGAACATTTTAAAGGCTTACCTGCCAGGCACATGGATGGAAGATGGTTTTGGGCGTGCGGGAGGGAAGCGTTAGATTGTGGTGGAGCAGGCTTACATTTGTGGGTTTCTGCTACACTGCAATGTTCTAAGTTTTAAACTCCACCTGCCATACGTTGGACAACTTTCTCAGTTCACGTTGCAAGCTAGGAGAACCCCCTCACCATCCACTCTGTCATCTATTTCAGGGTCACCCGCAAACCTACCCTGAGGCAGTGGTTTTCAAACTATTTTTCTGTCCACCCACCTCCCACCTGAAGTCATCCCTGCACCATTGGTGCTCAGTAAGGGGTTGCTTAAGTTGGAAAGAAAAGGTTTGAAACCCACTGTTTCAACCATCCCTCACTGACTCGTTATGTGCACCGTTCATTGCTCCAAAGGAAATGGGCCAACGATGATTTGTCTCAAGCAAAGTATCTCAGTAACAATCAGGTCTGGAGCAGTGATTCTAACCTCACATCCCACCTTAAGCAACCCCTTACTCATCACAGAGCCCCGATTACTTAACGTGGGATGAGTTGGAAGGAAAAGGTTGAGAACCACTGGGCTATTTGGACAACGTCTACTGCCCTGCCCTCACTGAGGGTCTCGGTCACCTCCTCAAAACACCTCACATCAGATTCGGTTCCCCGTTCAGACAGGCAAGTGTCGGGCAGGAACCCACCGGTCACTCCAAGCTCCCGTCCACTCCACCTCCCCCCAGGGGTTTCGGACTCGCACCAGTCTCACCAGCCCGCCTCGGCACAGCACCTGGCAGCAGGAGAAGAAAGCGTCAAAAATTTAATTTTTCTTTTAAA
>NC_091476.1:76840213-76842719 GCF_036971445.1 Narcine bancroftii
GGGAGCACAGGAGGGGAGTGTGGGGGAAAGGCTGACAGCCTCGTGCACTCACTTGGCATAGGCTTTCTCCAGCAGTGCGCTCCAGAACTCGTTGCGGGAGTCAGAGTGCAGGAAGACCAACTCACTGTCCTTCACTGGGAGTCGGTCGTCGACCACCACATCCACCCATTCACCGAACTGCCAGAACTGGGGAGGGGGTGGGGCGAAGGGATGGGGAGAGATGGTGGGGGAAAGACGGGAGTACTGTCACACACAACACTGTCCCTCCTTCCTGGGACCTCAGCGCTCCCACTCCTCACCAAGTCTCTCATACCTCCCCTCCCCCATTCCCACACCAACCCTTCTCCTAGCCCTCTCCACACCCTCTCCCACCCACTCCATCTGCCACCACCGTCTTCTAGCCCCCACAACCCCCAACCACCCCCCACAACCCCCAACCACCCCCCCCCACAAGCCACCTGGAAATGGAAGATGCCACAGTAGTGCTGTTGGAAGCTCTGTCCGTGGGGCACCACGCGGTGGAGGACCTTCTCGTTCAGGGTCAGCGAGGCGATGGCCGCCAACAGCCAGCAGTCACCTGGGGGAGAGAGTTGGGGACAAAGGGGGTTAGGACAGAGCAAACCCCAGGGGACGGGCAGGGGCGGGAGGAGTGGGTGAGGGAGATGAGGGAAAGCGGGGCTGAGGGGAGAGCCCGGGGTGGGAGGGAGGACTGAAGGATAGACATAGGGGCGGTTGGGGAGGGATGTGTGTGAAGGGAGTTGGGGGGTTGGAGGGAGGAGGGGGGACAGAGGGATGGACATAGGAAAGTGGGTGAGGGAGCTGAGAGTTGGAGGGACGGCCGAGATGTAGGAAAAGGGGAGAGACAGGGTGAGAGGAACCGAGAGGTGGACGTTGGGAAGGTGAGTGAGGGGATGGGAGAGCTTTTGGCACATTGGCCTTCATAAATCGAAGTATTGAGTACAGGAGCTGGGATGTTGTGGTAAAGTTGTACAAGACATTGGTGAGGCCAAATTTGGAGAATCGTGTGCAATTTTGGCCACTGAATGACAGGAAAGATATCAATAAGATAGAAAGAGGGCAGAGAAGATTTACTAGGATGTTGCCCGGACTTCAGGAACTGAGTTACAGGGAAAGGTTAAACACGTGAGGACTTTATACCCTGGAGCATAGAAGAATGAGGGGAGATTTGATGGAGGTGTTTAAAATTATGATGGGGACAGAGTGAATGTAGGTCAGCTTTTTCCACTGAGGGTGGGTGAGATACAAACCAGAGGACATGGGTCAGGGGTGAAAGGGGAAGTTTGGGGGGGAACTTCTTCACACAGAGAGCGGTGGGTTCTGGCTTTTAACGGCCTGTTAAAGGAGCCAGCGGTCAGCTATTTAAAATCCCGCTATTGCCGGGGCCCAAGATGATTGGTAGTGGCCTCGGGGGGCGGGGGGCTGCTCCTCCTCTTGAGGAGGAGCAGCGGAGAGGACAGGCCACAGGACAGCGATCATGGCGGCGGAGCAGTGAGAGGTTCTACGGCTGAAGGACCCACGCGGGCTGCTGCTGGCTCAAGGCGAGGAACCCATGCGGCCTGGGAGGCCACTGGAGACTGCGGTCAAGGGGACGCACACTAGGCTGAGGGCCACTGGAGAATGACTGACGGGGTACCGGGACACGAGAGGGAGCGGAAGGGTTTGGATCTGGGTGGCCGTGGGGGGCTGCGGGAGGCGACTCTGGTGGAGGGGGACTCTCTCTTGCTTCTTCTCTTGATTGTAAGGGGACATTGAGCAATTTCTGCCGACGCCTGCCTCGACCTGCAGTCTCCCAAGTCCCACTGCACCCCCGGTTTCAGAACTCGCTGTCCGTCCACGCCGTTAGTCCTTAATAGCGTCTGCCATTTCTTTTCCCCCCCTCCCCACTTGTCCAAGTCCCTTCTGCAGACTCAGCGCAACCTCAACACTGCCTGCCCCTCCTCCATCATCGACAAACCAAGCCTTCAACTCCATCATCCCGATCCCGTGGAGCCTGCAGGAAAGGCCCCTCTTATCCTCCTGCCAGTTAGAGAATCTTCCATCCACGTTCGCGTCAAACTGGAGACTCGGGTGTATGGCAGAGAGCACGCAGACCGGTCAAGGTCAGCACCAGAACGTATGTTAGAGGGGGGAGTTAGTGAGTTGGAGGCAGGCAGGGACCTATTGACAGGGTGGGGAGGAGGGTCCTAGCTGTCGGTGGGGGATGGGAGAGCTAACTGTCATTAAAGCCATCTACGTGGTTGTTCTTTCGATTGCATCTGGCGTCGCTAGACGCTACTGACGCTTGACGAATACTAGTGGCGCAGCCAGTGGCTGGAGGAGAGTTGTTAGCAGGAGGGAGTGGGGGCGGGTCTGGTGACCAGTAATGACCCCCTGTATGAGGGGGTAGGGAAGGGGGCACAGCCCCACATTTGGATGTTGGGAGTGGGAGGGAAAGCCCACGGACGCCCCTCCTTGGCGTCGACCCCGTGACCGGTGGCATCACTGA